>NC_056744.1:991863957-991956457 GCF_019279795.1 Protopterus annectens
CTTTAGAAAGGGAAAAGCAGGATACATTAATACATTAATATTATGAATGAATTCAGAAATTAGTATCTAAAAAAAAGACAATGCATCACAGTGACAACAAGTACAGTACATGGCTTAGTAGGGGTATCTATGTAAAATGCAGCACGTAGTTTCTGTGTCAATACAGGTAAGGTGTGACAAGGATTGAATTTAAAGCAGCAGAAACCAGGCAATCCACTATAACTCAAACTGCCAGTCAGGTATTTCTACCCAACACCTGTGCTACAACTAACTACTAACTCAAATGTTGTGTTGGGGGGGGGGGTTGGATTCCAAAAGAGCTTGGCATGACATGACACAACCAAATGACATGTTACTTCACACCCAATAAGAAAAGAAAGGGTTTCTCTATTCACCATTCAGCATAAGCTAATAGGATTGACAGAGTTCTGTATCTGATTCCAAATGAAGAATTGGGTGCTCCACCTGGGCATTGTGTTTTGGCTATGATCCCCAATGTACAGCGCTGACTCAGAGACAAAGACAGTTGAAATGAATGGGCTTTTCCAAATGGCAAAACTATACCATTTTGTGGAAAATGTACAACCAGAGTTGGGGGTCTGCCTCTGACCTCTGACCTCACAAATGTACAATAAAGGAGAATATGAGACATCTCCAAACCTCATTGGGAGATGGCTCATTTCACTTTGTGAAAAAAAAAACAAACTATAATTCCCTGGCATACCCCTCAGCTGTCCCTTAATTTGTTTCATAGCGTGCCCTGCCTATAACAAAAATTTTGATTTACTGATAAGTCAGTCAGGATTACAGTCAATAATGTCAGGCATTACAGTTTTGTACTTCTTATGGTTCATATATAATGTATATTGATGCAAACCTGTTGTTCTATGTTTTAAGTGAATGTGAGTACTATTTAAAAACTGACTGATTTGGGGCCTTTCTCTCGCAATTGCTTTTCTAAAACAATATATCCAAACTTACTGAAAGTTAGTGACAACATCAAATTTTTATTTACATAAACCATGATGACATTTTAAACAATGTCTTAACTATAACATTATAACTTTGATGTTAACAGTTCCCTGTATCTACGTTCCTCCTGCTGGATGTGGAAAATGCAGTCATGCATTTAGCTGGATGACTTACAGGTGAAGCTGCAACACAGATCATCCTCATGACAGAGCACCTCTGAAGTCACTGAATGACATACATTCTTGTTTCAGACTTCATAACCTTCAGAAATGTATGCTAACACAAATCCTGTTATTCTATCAACTGTCTAAGTTTATAAGAGCAATACTTAAGATCTGCCCTAATTTCTGGGCCTTTCTTCCTATTATTTTATGCTTTTATCCAGATTTCGTGCACTAAGAGTTTGAGGTATGTATTAGATTGTGCTTTAAACTAGTAAAACAAAATATTAATTTTCAAAGCAGTGTTTATAGTACTGTTGCATGGGACAGATAGTAATGTGAGTCCTAATTTAGTTACAACATTAAGAAGTGCTGAGGAAACCATGGGAGAAAGTGTGTGCGTGCGCATGTGTGTGTGTGTGTGTGTGTGTGTGAGTGCATGCATGCGTGCATGTGTGTGTGTGTGTGTGTGTGTGTGTGTGTGTGTGTGTGTGTGTGTGTGTGTGCATGCATGCGTGCATGTGTGCATGTGTGTGTGTGTGTGTGTGTGTGTGTGTGTGTGTGTGTGTGTGTGTGTGTGTGTGTTGTGTGGATAAAATAACTAGAGTTGAACCCTGTGTGGAAAAAACAACGTGAGGAACTCTACAGTTGTTTCTGTGTGTGTGTGTGTGTTGGAAATTCTTGTTTTAATATGGGCTGCAGACACCATAATTTATTTCTTTTTTGCAAATTACCACTTATTTATTGCTTCTATGTATGAGAGCTGTAAGCTGTATTGCTGTCTCAGTAGTTTAGGAGTTTCTTTCTTGCTGGGGAAGTGGGAATTATGTTAAGTTATGGAACTGACTGACAGTTGAGAAAAAACATGGACTGACATCTAAATGGAAGTAGTTGGCACTGAGGATTCCTAAGTTGTCACTTGAAAGATCATGGCACTGTTCTCTTTATTTTGGTATCCCTACCCCTTCTATCTCAGGGAAATGACCTCTCTGAAATAAGGAAGATAAAATAAGTATGCCAGTGCTGAAATGATAGGATAACTAAATAACATCGCAAGGCATGTTTTTCATTACTTTTAGTGCCTATCATATGGATGGTTTCTAAACCCAAGTTCCTAAAGTTGTGTCACCCCTTGTGTTGCAGTGCAAAATATGATTGACTGTCTTTGATTTTGAAATTGAGTGTTACTGACCTGGATTAATTCGAAACACCTGTGTGAGTGTGTGTGTGTGTGTGTGTGTGTGTGTGTGTGTGTGTGTGTGTGTGTGTGTGTGTGTGTGTGTGTGTGTGTGTGTGTATTTGGAAAGGCCAGCACTGAAAATCTGTTCTATCCTTGTCAGCAGTAGGTGTGTGAATGTTCTTAAAAAGTTACTGACAAATATTAGTTTGATATTTCTTTTTTTAGTGTATGTTATGCTGAACATTTACTATAGTTGCATGTAATGCATCTCTTGACCAGATCTGAAGTCTCAGCTCCTATAAAACCGATGTGAGGCTGGGTAACTTGTCATTATGTAGTGTCTTAAAAAAATGTTCAGGTTGTCATGTGTTTTCTATATACTCAGAACTCAGAAAGCAGAACGGTGCAGTTAAATAAAATTAAAACATTTTTTAAATGCCTTACCTCATTGTATAAAGTCTACACCTGTCTGTGTCAATCTGAAAATATTTGACAATCGTAAGCACAAAAGATTTAATAGTGGTAGTTGAGGAGGGGGCATATGACTGATCAATGTTTTTGCACTGAATAATCATATCTTACCCAAGGAACTGATGCTCTTTCAGAATCATGCCATTTTACCTGACTGATCATTTTTTTTGTCAAATCAAAATTTAATCAACCTAAAACATCAAAATTAGACTTACTGCTATTATATATTTAAACAAAATATAAATGGAGAGCTTTTTTTGTCCTAGTAACGCTGAATATTAAAAATAACTTTTTTTTGTTGAGCGACACTGAGTTTCTAAATTTTTGTTTGTCCAGTAAAAGGAACACAACCGTGTGGATCTGAACATTATAAGTTTATTAAGGAAGCATGTGCCACCTCAGTTTTAGGGCTTGAAGGCTCCAAATTGGTATAGTTAAGACTCTCACTTGTTAGCCTAACTTGTGAGAGTCTCAGCTGTACTGCTTTGGCACCTTCAAAGCCCTACAACCTCAGAAAAAAATATCTCACTGGTCAACACAGTGTCGCTCAAACACAAATGGAAGCAGTTCTCAAAATGCCAACCTTGACTCGGGGAAAAAAACATTTGGCACCTCAGGAGTTAGGGTTGTCCAATAAATAATTTTTTTTTTCTCACAAGACTTCAAGAAATTCTCTACTGAAGTTGTTACCATAATGTCTACTCAACTACAAGGGAGATGCAGTTGGAGGAGCAATTGGTGATCATCATGTAGATCGCCTGACTGCAACCTCCTATTACATCTCCGAAGCAGGTTGCACTAAAAATGTAAGTATAAATGAAAAAAAACATACTGTTTGGTAGTTGATCTTAGAAAAGGCAATGCACTTACTCATCTTACTTTTTTTTTTTGGGGTGCAGAATTTGCTGGATCTGAATAATAATCCCACGCAAAACTAAAATATACGACTTTAGAAGACCTGTGGGTATCTTTAAATCCTGACTCCAGAAAGTGCATAAAAACCTTCCTAGAAATCTGTGCTCAATTCGGTAAGTTTTGCAGATATTTCAAAATCAAACTGAGGGCATAGCATCACAAGTACAGGCTAGCCCTGAATTAATTTCTGGGCACCTCCTGCCTTTTCTCAAACTCTACAAATCAAATCTATTTCACAGTTGCCACAGTACAATCCAGATTCCGGATTTCAGTTATAAAACACTCCTGCTTTGCACTGCTAATCGTAGTCCCTTTGCTAGGAGCTGAAACATGCAGCCTTATTTCAGGAGATGAGGATTTCACCGGAGTGGAAGGGGTGGGTTCCATACTTTACAAGGTCTTACTACAGTTTACTTTACTTGCAGTGGGGGTCAAACCACAACCCCACCTATAGATGGACTTTACAGTCCTTCAGTTATGGCACACTTTGGATTATAAGCAATTAATCATGGAGAAGCCAGATGTGTAGTTTTATGCACTTTTCTCTGGCTGGGAAAAGTTATTGAAGGAGCCGTCAGAAGGATGATGAGCTTTAGGAGTGGCATTTTCCTGCTGTCATACTTTAATAAATACTGAAGAAAACCACACAAACGAACATTAATATAAAACCAAAAAAAAAAGGTTCTGGAATAGCAACTGCTGTATAAAAGTAAAATTTTATTGAGTGCTTTCATCCCCCAATTCTGATAAAGTCCAGTAATATGAGGGGACAAAAGCTCTCAATAAAATTTTACTTTTATACAGCAATTGCTATTTCAGAGCCTTTTTTGGTTTTATAAGCTAACAGATCCTCATAGAATTAAACCATACATAGACTTTGTGGTATCAGCTATATATTGTAGTATTTAACCTTCCCCTTGTGACTGGTGGAGACTAGGTCATTGGTAGATTTCAACACTTTCAGAGTAAAATGCGCAGTTCCAAAGCAGCTAGAGAAAAGTGCATGAAACTACATTTCTGGCTTCTTGATGAGTTTTGTTAACCAATGCACCTTGTGATAACTTTCAATTCATTTAACTTATTTATGTTGAGTGCAGATAATTCCTAAATGAATCTTTGTACACTGATCAGTAAATGTACCATTTGGCAGTACATTTTTTTGATTAAAAAAAAGAATGGTGCAGTGCATTTTCTTATCCAGGATCGGCAGCTTTAAAAAGGCAGTGGCAAGCATCCTGCGCCCATACCTAAATCTGCCAACACTTCCACTCTTCCTACAGGAGTTAATAAACCATATGGCTTACAGACACTGCATTTTTGGCTTCATCCAAAAAGTATAGGCTCATAGGTTCATAGGTAAGTACTAGGCTATCTGAACATGGGCATTTATAAGCCTAGCCACAGAGTGATGGCTTTTGCCTTCTCATTAGATTTGTAACCTGGGCCTCTGTCAACAGGGCTCCTGAAGTGATCTCAGGGTAGAACTTACGATTATCCATCCACTCATCAAGATTTCTCTTGAAGAGGGTCAGAGAGGAGCTCTGTCGAATATGGGTTGGGATTCTATTCCAGAGTGAGGGGAGTCGCTGGGACAGGAATTTATCCCTCCAGCATGTCCTGTTTATTGTTATACATAGGTTCAAGTCGCTAGAACGAGTGGTTCTGAGAGATCTCATTTTTTTGAGGTGAAGCATGTCCATTAGTTCAGGGTTTGACATGGCCCTATAGGTTAGGCATAGGTCACCTCTGAGCAGACGGTAAGCGACTGAGAAGAGCTGGAGCTTTTTTAGTCGTGCTTAATAGGGTAATTGTTTAAGGCCCTTAATCCTCTTAGTGAGGTACTTCTGTGGTCTTTCTAGTTGTTGCAGGTGTCTAGTAAGGTACATCCCAAATGGAGCATTGTACTCTATTATGGGCCTAATGAGTGAGGAGTAAAGGGGCACAGTCACCTCCTTGGATCTGGGTGAGAAACCCTTTGTGATCAGGTGTGCCACATAGAAGGATTTCCTGGCTGTTTTGGCTATGTGGTTATCAAAGGAGAGCATGATATCTACTTGGGTACCCAGGTCCCTAATTACTTTTTCTGTACTTAGTGGATTCCCATCTATGTGGTAGTTTGTAGGTACTTTGTTTTTCCCAAATGGATTCCTATGCATTTTTGGCATTTAGCTTGAGGCCGTGACTTTGACACCAGGTGTTTGTCTCTGTGAGACCCTTTTGCAGGTTGTCTGTCAGCTGGAGAGTCAATTATTCCACCCAGTTTACAGTCATCTGCGAACTTGGTTAGCCACAGTCCCTCCACCTTTGCCTGTACTTCAGAGAAATATATACCGAACAGGAGGGGTCCCAAGACTGAGCCCTGTGGGACTCCGCTTGTGACTGGTTTAGAGTCAGACATGGCACCTGCCACTCTTACTATGTGGGTTCTGTCTGAGAGCCAATTGGCAACCCATCTCATGGCATGGGGGTTGATATTTAAGCTGGTGAGTTTGTCTATGATTCCTGAGTGTGGGATGGTGTTGAACACCTTAGTGAGGTCCAGATATGCTGTGTGGACCACCTTCCCTTCATCTATGGCCTTGGTGACTGTTTTGAAGAAGTCGTCCAAGTTCAGGAGACAAGATCTGCCTTTAACAAAGCCGAACTGGGTGGGGTCCAGTGTCTGGAAGTTCCCAATGTCCCTGTTAATGAGCTCCATGATAATGCATTCCATGGCTTTGCAGACCAAGTTAGTCAAGCTTATAGGGTGATAGTTCCCAGGGTCAGTTGTGGAACCACCTTTGTGGAGTGGTATGACTGTTGCTGTACACCATTCTTTGGGTACATAGCCTGTAGAGAGGCTGAGTTTGAATAGTGATTTGAGATGGGGGGTTAGTTCATTTTGAAGCTTGTGTAAGACACAACCTGGGATAGCATCTGGTCCCATTGATGTTGTGTTTTTGGCCTTTGCAAGGACTGTCTTTACTTGTGTGTCTGAGATATCTGGAGCGCCACATTCTTTTGGGATGGGTGCTAGCCCCTTTGGTGGAGAGGGGGGGTGAAGTTTGCACTGACCTTGTCAGCCAGGATGTTGGCAATGTCGGTTGGTTCAGTGTATTTATGGCCATTATGCACTAGCTTGGAGCATATCTGAGAGTTTGCCCCTAGACTCTTGACATAGTTAAAGAAGGCCTTGTGGTTATCCTTAGAGTCATTGGCTATTTTTCTTTTGAAGTTGGCCTTGGATGATTTAATGAGGGAACGCAGTTTTTTACTGATGTTAATCAGAGATGCCTTCTTATTTTGGGATTTTGTTCTATCTTGCAGGAGTTTCCTCCTTCTGTTGTAAAGTTTATTTATGGCTGGGATCCACCAGACTGGCTTCCTCTTTTTTGAGGAGTTGGTCTTGGTTTTACTTGGGATGGCTCGGTCCAGGCATTCTTGAAGATGTTCATAGAATGCACTTGTAAAGGATTCTGCCGATGGGTCATCATTTTCCATTTGATTGGGAGCTTTGAAACTTCCCACCTCGGTCTTGAGGAGTGTGAAGTTGGCTTTAGAGAAGTTTTTTACCTTGATTTCCTTGACTGGGGGTCGGGATGTGGATGTCCAGTGTGATTAGTTTGTGATCTGATCTTACCAATGATGAGTTTACCTCAGGTGCGGAACATAGGTTCCCCATGTTGGTGATGACCGGGTCCAGTATGTTGTCACCTCTTGTGGGAGTGGTGACCAGCTGTTCAAGGGCATTTGAGTTTATAAACTCAAGGCAGCATTGGGCTAGGGCATTTGAGCTTGAGTAGTTTTCCCAGTCAATGTTTGGATAGCTGAAGTCACCCAGTAGCATGGTGTTGGGTAGAATCTTCATACTTTCTAATGTTCTCAGGAATGCTGCGTGAGGGTCTTGAGACAAGGTGAGAGATCTGTAGCAAGCTATAAATTGAACAGTCAATTTACCCACTGTCAATTGCACTTGGATGGTCTCAGATTTCACGTGCTGTGCTACTAACCTGGAGGTGTGGGTGTTCTTGATGAATGTGGACACACCCCCTCCTTTTGTGTTCTGGTCCTGGTTTTGGGAGCTAAAGGTATGGTAGGAGTTATAGCCTGGTAGTGCTGGGGTGCTCTCTGGAGCCTTGAACCAGGTTTCTGTCACTGCACATACGTTGATTTCTTCCATACTAAGAAGAGCCTTGAGTGCGTGCATTTTGAGGTTTAGACTTCTGGAGTTGAGCAGCATTACCCTCAGTTTTTGTTTATTATTGTTGTTTATGGAGGCGGGTTTGTCTTTTGAGCCTTGCCTAAAAAAGGCAGTATTGGGGCGGCAAGAGTCTTGGCCAGTATTCGAAAGCCCAGGGGCGACAGGTGCAAGCCGTCTCTGGCGAAGCAACGTGGCTTGTCAGGCATGAGTCTGTCAAGTATGAGACAACATCTTCATGGCCTAGGCCCAGTAATTAAATTTCTTACTATTTTCCAAAGTTAGCTGGAACTGAGCTTAACTTCTTCTCTTCCAGTATCGTTTGCTAGCATATATATTTAATTCAGTTACAATACAGTGATGACCCACTGCTGGTACATTTTTAACACAAGCAGTTTTAGAAATGCATTTTTCAACACAAGCATCTATACAAATCAGTTTGGTATATGAATGACATATAATTCTTTACAAAATGCCAGCTAGCTGTGATGGCATCCATTGCCCGTCTTCTCCTGGCATAGCTGGCAATACTTCACATCATCACAAAAGTCTTAAATAAAGGGGAGACAAAGGCCCAAAAATAGGGAAAGATTTTAAATATTGCTCTTATAAACTTAGAATTTTGCTAGAATGAAAGGATTTCTGTTAGCATGAGTTTTTTGAAGTCTATGAAGTCTGAAATTCAGATGTATGTCATTACATACCCCTCAAGAAATATGGACAAAGCTTTAAATAAATGGGGACAAATGCCCACAAATAGGGACAGATTTTAAATACTGCTTTTATAAATTTAGAAAGTTGCTAGAATTAAAGGATTTGTGTTAGCATGATTTTTATGAACTCTGTGAAGTCTGAAACTCAAATGTATGTCATTATTTAGCGACTTCAGTCTTCAGCGATTTGCCAACAAAACAAAATTTTATAAGGAGAAAAAAAAATATGAGTCAAAACTCTGGACATTCTGCAAAAATCTGGACAGTTCAGCGGTATGAGTAGCAAAGAACTGTTCAGTAATATCTTTCGAGTCTCAGGAACTCCAAGTTCTGCTGCCTAATTGTCTGTCATCATTTGTTTTTTCTTAAATACTGGGAGCTGAGAGATTCAGGGATTCCATCAAGTATCCCCATAACCAAGATCCTCTTAGAATGATCCTCCTGTGTTTTTACTGATGTAGGAACTGGAGATATCAGTTTAGTAACTTCTTTCCACACCTCAGTCATCAGTAGCTTACTCTACAATAACTGAAATGTTGCATCCAGTGCACTGAACATCTGTGTCTAATCTTTATATCAAGATGACTTGGCAGGGTTTCTAAAGTATTAAAGAATGTTGGGCTACACTGGATGGAAATTATATTTCACAGGAACATATGCATTTGATTGAAAGCTTTGACACCTATCCAGTAACTGTTTCAGATCATGCACCGATAAAAACTTAGATAAAAATGTGTGGTAATGAAGTTAAAATGTAACACTGGTGCTTTCCCACCTACCTGTTAAAAAGAGATAACTTTAAGAAATAGATAGTGGAAATTATTTTGAGAGTTATTAGAGAAGATAGAAATTTATTCAGAAGTGATAGCTAGTGAGGGGGATAAAATGAAAAATGGAGGTTAAAATATGGTATAAATAAAACAGAAAGATATTTGGTTAAGAATTAATAGGACAAACCTCAAGGGGCTGACAAATGTTAAAATATTGCAGAATAAGGGAATCTTATAAAACAAGAAAAGGCACACCTGCACAGTGCTAAAGAGAAAGAAAATAAGAGAGTATGTGGATAATATGTATTAGTTTAGAAAGACTGCTGTTAAGAAATATTTTTGATAACTCCACATTACAAAAACTTTTAGCACAATGACTTAGGGAACAGAAGTTAGAAAGGGTCATCACCAAACTTAGGGAGCTCTAACAAGAAAAATACCTAGAGCTTCCATAGAGGTGTTAGAGATATTTCAGAATTTTTTTGAAAATGTATAAAACAGCAGAATGTAGAAATCAAGAAAAAGCAGAAATGGAAATATTTATGAAAGACTTAATTATGCCAAGGTTACAGGTACAGCTCAACAACTAATACTTATGAGAGCTGAAGAAGAGATAAAAATGGTGACATAATCAACCTTCAAAAATGTCTCCAGGAAACAATGATATTCCTGTGGAAGTCTCAAAGTTAGGAGGGCTGAAAGTGATAAATGTCTAGAAGATTTTGTTTAACAGTATTTTAAAAGGAGGGGAAACACCAACATTTTGCAAGACAGCTGTTATGGCTGCATTACCCAAAAATACTAAAGACCAAACAGAACCTGTTTCATATAGACCCATTTAAATTTGAAACCATGATTATAAAGTCTTTATATCTATACTAGCTAAATAAATGGCAAACAAAGCTTAAAACCAATGAAGAAAAATGAAGAAAAACACTCAGAACACAGAATCAATCTTGTAAGCGCTTTTGTTTACTCGACATAGGCAAACTTCATCAGATCTGATCAAGTCTGATGAAGTTTGCCTATGTCGAGTAAATGAAAGCGTTTACAAGATTGATTCTGTGTTCTGTGTTGCCAAAATTCATAGATATATGTGGTTTTGTGGAGGGGAGGCAAACATTTGACAGCGTTAATAGAACAATGCTGATACAGATATAAGCAGAATATAAGAAAATACCACTGTTGTTGGAGAGACTTGATGCAGAGAAATCATTTGACAGAGTAAGCTGGGATTTTATAAGTAGGGCACTTGAAGTATTTGAATTCGCTGATACAATTATAAGGTTAATTAGGAGGATATATGAAGGATCAGATGCAACAATTAAAGTGGGAGGGTTCCTCTCTGAGTAGTTTTATTTGAACAGAGGAACCAGCCAGGGATGCCCTCTTTAGCCTTTGCTATTTGCGTTATATTTAGAGCAATTGGCAAAAAAAAAAAAAAAAAAAAAAAAAAACTAGGGGAATCAGAATCAGAAATTCAAGGATATAAATGGTATTGTAATCAAGAAATTGGCTACAGTTGCATATGATATTATTTCGTACCTGGTAAAGCCAGAAAAGGATACCTCAGTGTTATGGAATACTTTGAGACAGTTGCAAATTTTTGGGATGTAAAATTAATGATTATACAATGACCCCTCATTAATATTCAAAAACATAATCAGCGTGCATGTTGTAAATCATAGTTATAGTAATGGAAAAAGGTCCAGTCACCCGGACTTTTTCCATTACTATAACTCTTTTTTTTTTTTTTTACTTGCATTCTCCATTGCTTCACACTGTCTCGCTATGTTATACGAGTTTAACATAGCGAGACAGCTTTAAAAAAAGCAACGGAGATTCTCCGTTGCTTTTTTAAAGCTGTCTCGCTATGTTAAACTCCTTTAAAATAGCGAGACAGTTTGTAAAAAGCAACGGAGAACTTGCTTTCTCCATTGCTTTTTTCAAAACTGTCTTGCTATGTTAAATGGGTTAGTCGCAGTACATCAGAACTGCTGCAGAATACCAGACAGCTGCGGAAGGGCAGCAAGGAGGCATTATACAGTGCCATTATTTAAGAAAAGTACTTATTTTTTTCTTAAATAATGTCATTGTATAATAGCAATAACCCACTTCTGGGTGTGGGTAATGCTAAATTTACCCACGGTTGGCTTTGTTTGGCCACTCGAGCTTCGCCCTCATGACCAAACCATGCCAACCGTGGGTAAATCCAGCATTACCCACACCCAGGCGTGGGTTATTGCTATAATATAAAACAAAGGCTATAGCCATAAATTATGTACTCACATAAAAATTGGTTCAGTAGTACTGATATTTATGGGGAAATGATAACATGAAGTATTTAGGAGCATTTATTAAAAATGCTTTTGTTATGGCAACTAAGGATATGTGGGAGAAGACTAAACAAAAGATAATATAAAAACTGAGAAACTTTATTCATAGGTTCATAGGAGGTTACTAGGCTACTGGCCCTAGGGTCTTTATAAGCCTAGTCATAGTATACTCTTGCTCTGTTATTGACCAAGTTGTATGGTCTATATTTGCACTGTGAGTCTATGATCAGCATCTACTGCCTTAATCCGACAGGGTATAGGGACACCCCTTGGGTAAATTTATCATCTCCCATCCAGTTGTCTAATTTACGCTTAAATAGGGTCATTGAGGAGTTCTGTTTTACGTGAAATGGGAATTTTTTTGAGAGGAGTGGCAGTCTTTGGGAGACATATCTAACTCTTCAGCATGTCCTGGCAATATCACAGGCTAGGTTAAGATCCATACGGTGAGTGAATCTTATGCCATATGACTTGTGGATGTGCAGCATTTCAATTAGGACAGTGTCAAACACTGCTCTGTAGGCCAGGCACAAGTCGCTTCTCAGCAGTCTATATGATACAGAGTACAGTGACAGGGCCTTCAGTCTATCCATGTAGGTCATATGTTGAAAGCCCTGAATTTTCTTGGTGAGAAACCTCTGAGGTCTCTCCAGCTGTTGTAGGTGTCTGGTGAGGTACATACAGAAGGGAGTATTGTACTCTACTAGTGGTCTGATGAGGGATGAGTACAGGGGATTTATAACATCCTTAGCTCTGGATGCGATGCCCGTACTTATGAGATGTGCAACATGGAAGGCCTTCCTTACCACTGTGGACATATGGTGATTGAAGTTAAGGTTGCTATCAACCTGTGTTCTCAAATCTGTTACCACAGGGTTTGAGCTAAGGGGGTTACTATTTACATTGTAATTTACAGGGACTTCCCTTTTGACAAAAGGGATAATAACACATTTTTTTTGCATTTAGTTTAAGTCTGTGGCTTTGGCACCAATTGTTTGTCTGTGTAAGCCCTTTTTATAGTATGTCAGAATTGTTTGGGGACTCAATGATTGCACCCAGTTTGCAGTCATTGGCACTTGGCAAGCCACAGGCCATCCTGTTTGCCTGGATTTCTGAGAAATAGATTCCAAACAACAGGGGGCCCAGCACAGATCATTGCGGTACACCACTGGTAACTGGTTTACTGGTAGAGGTGGAATTTCCAACTTTGTATACATTCTGTCCGTGAGTCAGCTGACTACCCATCTAGTGACATATGAGTTAATTCCCAGATGGCTGAGTTTCTCAATGATGCCTGAGTGCGGATTGTGTCAAAAGCCTTGGCTAATTCAAGATAGGCTGTATGTACTGTTTTATAAATTTGCCACACAGCCAGTGATCCAAAACACTTTAATAAGAAACAGATCTAGCACCTCAGCACACAGGTCTTCCAGGAGTTAACAAACAGCAAATAAAAACCTCATCAAATATTATTAATAATTAGCATAAATAAAAAAAATGTTCAATCATATAAAATATCAAAATAAGAACTTCCAATTGCATTCACTATTTATTCCAGCAGGTGTCAGTGTACTATATTTTAAAATAAACAGTTTCCTTATACAACAGCTTATTTTGAAAAAGTAAACTGTTATATGCTGTAACCTGTTCTAAAATACAACCTTTTAAAGAATTATCTACCCTTCTATGCACTGAGTTAAAATGAACTGCTAAAGGACTTTCATGTTTGTTATTTTTAATGTCCCTTAGATTTTCCTGTAATCATATTCTAAAAGTTCTTTTACTTTCACTGATGTAAAAAAGATTACAGGAACACCCCAACACATATAGTACACTCTCAGTATTACAAGAATATTGGGCTATGGGGTTATACTAAACACCTGTATGTACTGTTTTGCCTTCATCCAGGGCTTTGGTGACATTCTCGAAGATGTCCACCAGGTTTAATAAGCACGATCTACCCTTAATGAAGCCAAACTGGGTCAGGTCAAGAGTTTGATAAGGTCCATGATGATTCTGTCCATTGCCTTGCAGATAAGGCTGGTTAGGCTTATGGGTCTATAGTTACTGGGGTCGGTTGATGCCCCCCCCTCCTGTAATTCCCTTTATTTAGTGGGCAGCCTGGGATGTTATCTGGTCCCAGAGAGGCTGCGTTTTTGGCCATGGACAGTGTTGTTATGATCTGCTCTTTGGAGATACTAGGTAGAGGTCTGGTGACAGGTATGTTTTGGAGTATGTCTGCTGGGGATAGGGGGTGAAATTTGTGCCAAATTTGTCTGCTAGTAGGTTTGTGATACTCTTAAGATCAATATGAGTGGTACCGTCCACTACTAGTTTGGCACAGAGCTGGTCCTTTCCTTTCAGACTTCTGACATGGGTAAAGAATACCTTATGATTATCCTTAGCTTGGGATGCTAGTTTAGCTTTGTAATTGGCTTTGGAGGACTTTACAAGATATCCAGTTTGCTTGTTCAAGCTGTGGAGGGTGTCCTTCCTCTGCTGTGTCAGGTCCCTTTTGTTCTTAGACATTAGTTTCTTCCTCTTGTATAACCTATTTATGCTTGATATCAACCAGGGTGGATTTTTTTTTATGAGGACCATGTTTTGATCTGTTAGGGTACAGCCGAGTCTATACATTTGTATAGATATTTATACAGGGCATTTGTGTACACCTCAGCATAGGAGTCATTGTTGACAGTGGTAGCAGGGGGTTTGAAACTATTTATGCTATCCCTTAGGAGGCTATAGTTTGTTTTGGAGAAATTTTTCATCCTTTTTGCTCTTGGGGAGCCAAGTATGATTGTTACTTTGAACAAGACTGACTTATGATCAGACTTTATCAGGGAGTGCAACGCACAAGTGGTAATGCAGTGACCCCCTATGTTGGTGAGTAGTAAGTCTAGGAAATTCAAGACCTTTGTGGAGGTGCAGACTATCTGTTCCAGAGCATTTGTATTAACAAAGTCCAGGAACCTAAGGGTGAGCATGTTTGTGATCACACATGACTCCCAATCAATGTAAGGATAGTTGAAATCCACCCATGACCAATGTGTTTGTCTACATAGTGAGTGACTCAGGAAGGTCCAGGTAGGCAGAGTTGTTCTCGTGGTTCATGGTGGGGGACCTACAGCTAGCAATGATATGGAATGGGGTTTCACCTACAGTAAGTGGGACTTGGAGTAGCTCTAGGGAGTTGCACTGTTTGACCAGTTTTGAGGTGTATTTGTCTTTGTTTCTTTCACACTTGTTTTGAGGTCTAAATGTGTGGAAGGCACTGCAGCCTCACATGGCTGGGGTGCTTTCTGCAGCCTTGAACCATGTCTCTGTGACTGCACAGACATTGGCATCTTCCAAGGTAAGGAGTGCTTCCAGTGAGTGCAGTTTCTGATTTTTTCTCCTAGCATTAAGCAGCAAAATCTTGAGAATGTCTCTAGTGGATTTTTTTTATGTCAGGAATTTTGTTATTATGATATTGCCTAAAAAAAGGCACTATGGGAGAGGCAAGTACCTTTGCCAGTAACCAAAAGCCAAGAGGCGACAAGTGAAGATCATCTCTGGCAAAGCAATTTAGGTTCATAGGTTCATAGGTAAGTACTAGGGTATCTGCCCATGGGCATTTATAAGCCTAGCCACAGAGTGATGGCTTTCGCCTCCCCATTAGATTAGTAACCTGGGCCTATCTGCCAACCATCTTCCCAGGTTGACAGATACTAGATTCCCCTGGACTGATACCAGAAGCTAAGTATATTGTTGAAGTCAATCATTTTTTATTTATATTGAGGCATCATCCTGGGTGAAGATAGAATGCTGCTTAGAGCTAGGGACGTATCTGCCTGGGATACATAATCTGAGAGCTCAATCATATCTGTTTTCATATAGTCCAGTGAGGAAGGTCTGAAGTCATTTACTCCAACATAGACTATGACAGAGTCATAATGGCACTTGTTGAGAGAATTGAGTGTGTGCGTGATCTGATGGATTCTGGCACCTGACATACAGCTAACCGTGACTTTCTCCTTGTCCAGCCTGGTGAGGGGGGACATCTGTGTGTCTCACTATGGAGTCACCTATGACCATGACATTTGGTTTTGAGGTGTTTTGCCTTAGGGGCTTATTGGCTGAGAGATTGTTGTGTGTATTATTACGTGTAGTGGATTTTGTTGGGTCTGCAGTGTGTGCAGGTGGTTTCCACTTCGGAGGTCTATGATCTTTAGGTAGGCTTCTAGTGAATACATCCACATGTGTGGGTTCCTGTGTTGTGAGCTTGTTATGTACAAGAAGTGAAGTGTGTTTGCTGACAACCTCTTTGATATCTGGTTTGTTATACGAGAGAACTGATTCCAAATTCATACTATAGATACAGCTCTCACATGTTGTATTTGTTTGTGTTAGGAGTAAGTGGCTGTCAGTATACATGAAGCAGTTGGTACATTGCCTGAGGATGCCCATGTCAATCAGGCTGGCTGGAGAAATGGTAGGAAACTGTCCATCCATTATGGTAGGTATATACTGTAGTAACTAGTGGGGACTGGGCTGGATGGAGCAGGTTTTGCTGTTAGACTAACAAAAAGCAACTATTCTATGAAGGGTTGGGGCAGAAAACTGTATCAGTGCTTCATAATGCACAACTGAGTTGATCGCAGGGCAGCAGTGCAATCTCTGAGTAGCTTCGGTAAACTGAGCTAAATCCTGTGCAAACACACTTAAATACAAGCAAAGTTAAATTATTTTAAACAAATAATCAAAGGGAAAGCCCAAAACTGAGCCTTATTTCAGCAATCCACAACTCAGATGGGTCCTTGGGTGCACACGTCTGCCACAAGGATGTAGGGGGGGGGGTGACTTCTTAAGATGGCTAGTTTTAGTGCTCAAATGATACCAAACCGTCTAGGCTCAGCAAGCCTGAATCTAGCCTATGCTATAAAATGCAGAAGTACTAGAAATTAAAAGTGCAGAAAATCACAGTCACAACAGCAAAAAAATGTTTAAATAAAGCAACAATTCAGAATAATACTCCCACAAGAGTGTAGACCACAAACTTTCCTAATGTGAAATAACTGGTCTGGAACCAAAGTGCTTAAACCAGAACAAAGACACTTAGAATAACAGGCACAATAAGCCTTCATCAGCAATTCCCAGCTTAGAAGAGTATAGGCCACATTCTCCTGCCACAAGAGTCTGAACCACAAACCTTCCTAATGTAAAATAACTGTTTATGGATAAGGATAATACGATACAAGCTTTTTTTAGCTGTTTTTAGACCCTTTTAAGCTGTTTTTAGACCCTTTAGTTTTACATATGGGTCAGGCATATTTGTATCAGCCAGAGGAGAAATTGAGAAAGCAAAAATAATGAATGTTCCATAACCACAGGTAGCTTAAAGACTTTATTACTTCACAAATAAAAACATTCACAGAATACTGCTTCATCAGGCATACTTCACTAAGTTTAGAAAATTCTTTATATTGCAGTTAAAGCAGCAATTAAACAATCACTGTTCAATTATCCAAAAAAATTCAATTAAGAATTAAAAACACAGTATAAGTATAAAGTATAGAGAATGTGTGGTATAGGAATTATGTATAAGAGATAATACTTAAGAATACAATATATAAGAACAATATGTAAAAGCAATAACTAGTCCTATAAATCATTATTTCACTCTATTGTGCAAATCTTTTAACAATAGTTGGAAAGTAAGGGCATCATTTAGCCCAGGCAGATATCGTGCTTTAAAACATAAAATCCATTTGTTTTCTTGCTTCTCAGTAGCATTCTTTATGTAACCTCCTCTAAATAACTCAGGAACTACTTGGAGGATGGGAAGTTTAAATATATGACTGTGACCTTTGTCACAAATTTATTTATACAGGGCATCACTTTCCACCTTCCTTTTGATTTCTGACATATGACTACACATTCTAGCTTTTAATCTTTGGTTTGTCTTACCTTTATAGAATGCATTGCACTTACGGCATCTAGCGGTATATACTAAGTCGCTAGTTTCACAGTCACCATATGCTTGTATTGTGAAGTTCTTTTCATAAAATGGATGCATAAATGTTTTATCAGTATATATGTATTTACAAAAACTGCAACTGTTACAAATATAGATACCCTTCTTATCAGAAATATAATTCTTAATGTGTTCTTTATAACAAAGTGTATTCTTTAATGTGGCACCCTCCTTATAACTAAATCTTGGGACCTGATTACATACCTCTCTGAGTGCAGGAGCTTGTGGCAACATAAACCAATGTGTTCTAATAATATTTTTAATGTGTATTGCTTTACAATCATATGTTAATAATTACCTACAACCAGTGCTCTCTTTAATATGCTGTCTTGTTTTATTCCCTCTCTCATGTGTTTGATTAAATTCAGAAGAAATAGGTTTGTAATTTGTTGACCTTTTCTTTATCACTTCCTTTTTAACATTTCATACTTCTTTTTTATGAAAGCCTCTATGACAAAAGTCAGTTTGCATATATTCTAACTATATATTCATAATATTATCATGTGTGTTTAACCTACATACCCTTGCCATCTGATTTTCAACAATGTTTTCAAATAAAAGTTGGGTGCATGCTATCCCTTGCTAAATACATGCACTTTTTTTACATTTTTTATATAAAGTGTTATATCTAATTTACCTTTTTTTGTCTTTTCTTAATGTCATGTCTAGAAAATCTATCTGCCTATATTGTGCATTCTTCTTAAATTTAAGAAATGACATAGTGGTATATAGATAAAATCATTTTGTCTATGTACAGGTCTGTCCTATAAGATGCTGTCCGGTTCGATTCTCAGCTAGAGCGTCTTCTGTGTGGAGACATGCGTAAATGGGTGTACCTTCCTTGAAGGTTGTGCGTCAGACCTGGCAAGTCAGTATGTAAAAATCTACTGCCAATCATTAGCGGACCGGAGTTCCGCTGTGGCAATCCCTAACCGGGAAAAGCCGAAAGACACAACAACAACAGGTCTGTCCTATATAATGAACAGTTCATTCACAAATCTCTTATAGACTACCACATTGCTATAAAATTCATTCACATTTTCTGATAACACTTTATCAATCTCCCTGGAATTCATAACTAGGTTGGCATAGAAGTTGAGAAAGTACAGTTGTGTAATATCTTAACATAATGGTAGATGTCCTTCTCTTCACTGTTGCAGTATTCTTTACAATAGGGATCCCCTGCCAAGGGCGGCGTGACATCCAACCAGTATACCAAAGCCTTTAGGATGGTTTAAATACAAACAAATAAACCAAAACTGAAAACTAAATCCACAAATTGCTGATGGATAGCCAGGCACAACAACACAATGATTCACAAATGTTTATTTAATATTAAAATCCAAACCAAGTTAAGTAAGTGATTTTGTCTGGTATTACGAGCCTTCTTCAGAAAGGTAAAATGGTCATGTGATAAGTTTAAGTCTAATAAAGTCATGTGATACATCCAAAAATTTAAAGATACCTTGTAACAATTTAGCAGCTTCAGCAGATGTTAAAAGGAAGGAAGTTAAAATTTGCATCACATTACATAAATAAAATTCTAACTGAAATTACATAATTTATATATTTGTAAAAAATGTATATGAAACTAAGAAAAGATTGTTATTGTAAAATGATAAAAAAATGATAAAAAACTGTTGGTATATAAACACGTCTATAAAAGTATTAATCAATTGCTACATGCCAGATCAGCCACAACATTGAAGAGGACATCTACCGTTATGGCAAAATCTTACACTACTGCACCATGTCCTCCTATTTCACTGTTATAGTATTCTTTATAACAGGAAGAGTGGAAAAGCTCAGGAAGAAGAGTGCAAGGATGATGGACCACCAGAGCTCTCCAGGAACCCATAAAGAATGGCCCTAGCAAAGCCAGCACTAGTTCTGGATATCACATCCAACTTATAGTGCTTGGTAAATGTATGCACAGAAGTCCAGGTAGCTGTCTCAAGAACAGAGTTAGTATCCAAACCCTTGAAAAAAGCACCAGAAGAAGCCACAGCTGTAGTAAAATGAGCCTTAACAGAAGACGAAAGGCTCTTGCCATGGAAGACTTAACAAAAATAAGTGGCTTTAGAAATCCAAGAAGAAATAGTCTGCTTGGAAACAGACAATCCTAAGGCTATGAAAGGAAACAAAGATCTGATCAGATTTACAAAAAGTCTTAGTCTTATCCAAATAAAATCTGAGCTGTCTATGCACATCCAAAATGTGTAGCACCTTCTCACCAGCAGACTGTGGAGAAGGGGAAAAAAGTGGGCAAATGAATAGACTGATTAGGAGAGAACTCATTCACCCACTTTAGGCTTAAGAGAAGGATTAGTATGAAGAGACACCCTGTCCTTATGGAACACTAAAAAAGAGGGCAAGCCATAAGGGTTTGAAGCTCAGAGACCCATCTGGCAGAAGTAAGGACTAACAAAAGTACAGTCTTCCAAGGACAATGCTGTAAGGAAGCTGAAGCTGCAGGCTCAAAAGGAGCCTGGGTCAATTTTTCTAAAACAAAATTAAGATCTCAGGGAGTAGGGACAGGCTTCCTGGGAGGCCTAATATGAAGGATGCCTTTAAGAATTGTTTAGGCTCAAATCTAGAAGCTAAAGGAGATGATAAAGTCAGACAAGCAGAAATAGCTGATAAGTGGGCCTTAACAGAATAAATGGCCAACCTTCCATTCAGCAGTTCACACAGATAAGATAGAACCAAAGAAATATACACACAAAGTAGATCCAGGTTCCAAGAAATACACCAAACAGAAAACATCTTCCATTTGGATAATTAGGATTTCCTAGTTGTAGGCTTCTTGGCATCCTGCAGGACCCTATGCACATCCTCACAAAAAAGACATCTGTATGAAGTCAAAATCCTATCACCCACAGTGTCAACTGAAGTTGGGGATGGATGAGCTATCCCTTGTCTTGTGTGAGTAGGTCCAACCTGTGAGATGACTTGTGAGGGAACCAATGTTGTCTGGGCCAAAAGGGAGTAACCAGCAAGATTTTGGGAGCATCCTATTATATTTAAAACGGGACATTTCGAATGAAGGGATGGGGAGGAAAGTCATAAAGAAACATCCCCTTCCAGGAAAAAGAGAGGGCATCCACCTTCCAGATCAGAGGACCTGGGACTCTGGCAGAAAAAAGAGGAAGTTGTCTGTTCAGAGGACAGGCAAACAGATCTACTTGAGGAGTACCCCACTGGTGGACAATGGCCAGAAACACATCTCTATGAATCTCTCTGAAGCATTTACTTGAGGGATTGTGTTATCGACTTTCTCAGAGAGTCTGACACAATGTTCTGATTTCAAGGAATATAAGCTGCCTGAACAGTCACATAATACTGAATAGCTAGTTCCTACACTAGAACACCCAACCAGCATAGGATGTAAGATCTCACCCCCCCCCCCTTGCTTATTGACATACCACATTACTGTGGTACTGTCTGCAACCAGAACAGAAGTGAAATGCTTGAAGATCCAGCAGAAGACCTCTTGTCTCTTTGACATTGATGTGGTCTTTCCTTTGTTGACACAACCAAAGACCCTGCACCTTTAGATAGTCAAAGGTTGCTCCCCATCCCACATCTGAAACATCTGTGAACAGCCCTTGAGAGGGAAGAGGGAGTTGAAAAGGAAGCCCTGGATTGACAGAAAACTGCTGAATCCACCACTGAAATTCCAGCTTGAGGCATGGAAGAAGATGAATTAAGAAGACCAGGGGATGAAAATGCTGAAGCCAAACTCTATTTAGAAACTACTGAAGTTTTCTCATGTGGAGTTGGCAAAAGGGAACATAGGAATGGTGGAAGCCATAAAACCTACAGCTCTCAGAAAATCCCTGGCTGTGACTAAGGTCTGAGGAACAAGGGACTGAAAGAAATGAGAGTCAAGGCCTTGAGAGGAGGTAGGGATGCCAGCATTGCAGTGGTCTGGATCATGCACCCCAGAAACACATGATCCTGAGAAGGAGTCAGAAAGGACTTTTGGAAATTTACAGTGAACCCCAGGCTTTGCAAGAGTGAAATGGCAAAGTAAAGATGCTGTAGTAGAACCCCTGGAGTGGATGTCTGAAGCAGGAGATTGTCTAAGTAGGGAAAGACTTGTAACTCCCTTAGCCTGAAGAAAGCAATCACAGGTGCAAGGAATTTGGTGAATACCCTTGGGGCAAAGGGCAAAGCAGAGAACTGAAAATGCCAGGAAGCAACAGAGAAACATAAAAACTTCCGGAAAAGGGGATGAATAGGAATGTGAAGATAAGCATCCTTGAGATCCAGAGACACTAGAAAAGCCTGAGGAAGCAGCAGAGGAAATAAAGTTTGAAGGGACAACATTCAAAGGGAAGGGACCTTCAGAAAGGTGTTTAAGTGAGAACGGTCCAGAATGGGTCTCCAAATGCCCTCTTTCCTGAGAACGAAAAATATTCTGGAGTAAAACCTCTTCACCCTTTGACAGACTGGAACTTCTTGAATAGTTTCCCTGAGTCAAAGGATCCTGAAGCACCCCTGGAAAGAAAGCCAACTGTCCTAGAGGGGGCTCAGGAATGCCCATGAAATGAGGAAGAGATATCAGTACCATGTAATACCATAGGTGGACAATAGACAGAACCCAGGAATCCTGAGTAATATTTAACCAAGCTGGAAGGATAGGGAAAGATGAAGAAAGAGAGAAACGTGGCTGAGAAGAACAAGATAGTTAGACAGCACCTGGTTTGTTATGAAAAGGAGGTTTCTGTGTCACAGAAGTCTGGGTAGCTTTAGCAGGAGAAGCCCTTTACCCCTTCTTACCCTTGGGAGGAGGGCAAGACTGCCTACAAACAAAGGCTGGCTTATTAGGGTAATTTCTTTGAAATGTAGCCACAGAAGAAACAAAAACATGTTTAAGTTCCTATAAAGCTTTGCCTTTATCCTGAAGAGAGTTAAACAAATCAGATGTAGCTGCACCAAATAAGTGTTTGTTATCCATAGGAACACAAATCAACTTAGCCTTAATACCATCACAAAAGGGTTGCAGCTGAAGACAAGAATATCTCCTCATCACAGAACCAAAAGCAGCAGCTCTGGAAGAAACATCTGCTGCATCATAACTGCACTTAATAGAATAGCGAGTCACCTGAGAAGAGGTCCCCAACAAGGACATAGGAGACGTTTTCCCTTCAGAATCAGAAAGTTCAGAAATTACTTGATAGGCCTAAAAAAGAAGAGTCAAAATATATCTGGACATATAGGTCTGATAACTAACAGCCTTAAAAGCCAAGGTAGCAGTGGTATAAAAATTCTTACCTAGCCTTTCCATAGTCCTGCTCTTTTTATAAGATGGAAGAAGCTTAGTAGAAAGCAGTAACCCAGATAACTTGTTGGATCCTACACACACTACAGAGGGGTCAGCTGAAGGACATCTATATATGAATTTGCAGTCCTCAGGAACAATATAAAATCTATCAGATTTCTTGGGAGTAGGAGGCTGGGAGTCTGGAGCCTGAGACACTGTAGAAAAGGCATCCAACAAGGCAGCCAAAACAGGAGGGACAGCAGAAGGTCTGGGGGAGTCCATTTGCAGAAGATCGTAATTCCTCTTCTGTGCCTCAGAAACCTGGGTGCAATCCCCTTTATAAAATTCCATCATTCTGGAAATTGTGCCCCCAGAAGAAATCTCCTCAAAGGGAGTGTCAGGACTGGTGTATTCCTCCTCCTCACAAACATAGTCTAAAGGAGAAGGAGAAGGAATCCAGGATAAATGAGCAAGGGATTCCTCATCTGAATCCACTGCTTCCTTAGAGGAATTCTGTTCCCTAGGCCTTTTAAGAGGAGTAGAGGACCAAGATGGGGCTGGAACAGGAACTCCTTGAGGAGGTTTCAAAGCCATAAGGGCATTAAACAAAGCCTGAATGAAATTCTGTCATTCACTGTGAGGGTCCTAAGGAGTAGGAGAAACATGCTTTGCTTTTTTTTCTTATTTAAGGGGATGTCCACCCTGTAAAACTTAGAGGGCTCATATGCCGGATGGCATTCCACAGTTGTAGTCAGAGCTTCCTCTCTAAACAAAATCTGAGGAACACCCCAACATCCTTTGGTAATAATCAGCTGCGGTCCCCTTGAGCATCAGAAGCAGACGTCTGCAAGGACCCCAGGGACATGCATGACGTCAGATAAATGCCGACCTCTGAAGTGGTCATGGTAGTGGAATCCAAAGGAGGATACAGGCAATCCTGTGGGCTTTCACTAGTATTGGGAGAGACGTCTGGTAGAGGTGGCACAGCAGAAGAATTGGACCTAGACTTCTTGGCTTTCTTCTTCATAGATGGCTGACCCTCCGAGTGGGAAGTTCCCTCTGGTTCCATAGTGTCTTTCACTAAAAGCTTAAGACATTGGTTCTCTAAATATAAGAGCAAAGAGGAAAGCCAACTATGGAGTGTCTTTGGGATGACAGCCTGACAAATGGAATGGGTTGTATGTTCGTGGGAAGCGCTGAGACAAAATAAGCACTGCTCGTGACAGTCTTTATAGGGAATCTGTCTCCCACACTGGTATTACCCTTTCTGCATGACATGAACCCCACAAGCAACAAACAAAAGGAAAAAAAGATAAGAGCAAACACCCCAATGGGCTACTTATCTGAAGCAGCCTGATGAACCAGCAACAAATCAGGTATTCAGACTGATAATCAAAAGATGGTGTTCAGACTGGTGCCTAAGAAAATCTAAGGATGTTATGTCTGGATGTCACCTTTATGCCCTTCACTATCTGAGGGCATATGTGTGATGTACATCAAACTTTAAAGTAACCTAAAGAGTTTGGTATACCGGTTGGATGTCAGGCTGCCATTGGCAGGGGATCCTTGTTGTAAAGAATACTGCAACAGTGATATGGAAGGACATCAATAATTCATAGAGTTGAAGGAATTTATCTGGGAGAGGAATAGTTAAGTGGGACAAATTGATCCTTCTAATAGAATAAGGTGGTTTTAGGATTACCTGATTTAAAGGGACATTTTAGAGCTACACAGTTAAGGCTCATTTATACATATATATATATATATATATATATATATATATATATATATATATATATATATATATAAACACAAGAAGAAGGTAATAATTCAAAGTGGAAAGTGATGATAAAGGAGGAGTGGGGAAGAGATCAAGAAATAAGGACAGTATAGGGTTTTGGAAGCAGATCCTAAATGAGAACAATAACATCTATACAGAATATTATATTCATAAAGTAGCAGAAAGTATTCTAAGAACTAAGAAAACACGAGAATGGAGAAAGGAGATTTTGCCAATATCCAAGAGGAGACCGTAATTTACTGGAGAAAACTGGCAATGTAACCAAGGAGTCAAAGGATCCTGAAGCACCCCTGGAAAGAAAGCCAACTGTCCTAGAGGGGGCTCAGGAATGCCCATGAAATGAGGAAGAGATATCAGTACCATGTAATACCATAGGTGGACAATAGACAGAACCCAGGAATCCTGAGTAATATTTAACCAAGCTGGAAGGATAGGGAAAGATGAAGAAAGAGAGAAACGTGGCTGAGAAGAACAAGATAGTTAGACAGCACCTGGTTTGTTATGAAAAGGAGGTTTCTGTGTCACAGAAGTCTGGGTAGCTTTAGCAGGAGAAGCCCTTTTACCCCCTTCTTACCCTTGGGAGGAGGGCAAGACTGCCTACAAACAAAGGCTGGCTTATTAGGGTAATTTCTTTGAAATGTAGCCACAGAAGAAACAAAAACATGTTTAAGTTCCTATAAAGCTTTGCCTTTATCCTGAAGAGAGTTAAACAAATCAGATGTAGCTGCACCAAATAAGTGTTTGTTATCCATAGGAACACAAATCAACTTAGCCTTAATACCATCACAAAAGGGTTGCAGCTGAAGACAAGAATATCTCCTCATCACAGAACCAAAAGCAGCAGCTCTGGAAGAAACATCTGCTGCATCATAACTGCACTTAATAGAATAGCGAGTCACCTGAGAAGAGGTCCCCAACAAGGACATAGGAGACGTTTTCCCTTCAGAATCAGAAAGTTCAGAAATTACTTGATAGGCCTAAAAAAGAAGAGTCAAAATATATCTGGACATATAGGTCTGATAACTAACAGCCTTAAAAGCCAAGGTAGCAGTGGTATAAAAATTCTTACCTAGCCTTTCCATAGTCCTGCTCTTTTTATAAGATGGAAGAAGCTTAGTAGAAAGCAGTAACCCAGATAACTTGTCGGATCCTACACACACTACAGAGGGGTCAGCTGAAGGACATCTATATATGAATTTGCAGTCCTCAGGAACAATATAAAATCTATCAGATTTCTTGGGAGTAGGAGGCTGGGAGTCTGGAGCCTGAGACACTGTAGAAAAGGCATCCAACAAGGCAGCCAAAACAGGAGGGACAGCAGAAGGTCTGGGGGAGTCCATTTGCAGAAGATCGTAATTCCTCTTCTGTGCCTCAGAAACCTGGGTGCAATCCCCTTTATAAAATTCCATCATTCTGGAAATTGTGCCCCCAGAAGAAATCTCCTCAAAGGGAGTGTCAGGACTGGTGTATTCCTCCTCCTCACAACCATAGTCTAAAGGAGAAGGAGAAGGAATCCAGGATAAATGAGCAAGGGATTCCTCATCTGAATCCACTGCTTCCTTAGAGGAATTCTGTTCCCTAGGCCTTTTAAGAGGAGTAGAGGACCAAGATGGGGCTGGAACAGGAACTCCTTGAGGAGGTTTCAAAGCCATAAGGGCATTAAACAAAGCCTGAATGAAATTCTGTCATTCACTGTGAGGGTCCTAAGGAGTAGGAGAAACATGCTTTGCTTTTTTTTCTTATTTAAGGGGATGTCCACCCTGTAAAACTTAGAGGGCTCATATGCCGGATGGCATTCCACAGTTGTAGTCAGAGCTTCCTCTCTAAACAAAATCTGAGGAACACCCCTACATCCTTTGGTAATAATCAGCTGCGGTCCCCTTGAGCATCAGAAGCAGACGTCTGCAAGGACCCCAGGGACATGCATGACGTCAGATAAATGCCGACCTCTGAAGTGGTCATGGTAGTGGAATCCAAAGGAGGATACAGGCAATCCTGTGGGCTTTCACTAGTATTGGGAGAGACGTCTGGTAGAGGTGGCACAGCAGAAGAATTGGACCTAGACTTCTTGGCTTTCTTCTTCATAGATGGCTGACCCTCCGAGTGGGAAGTTCCCTCTGGTTCCATAGTGTCTTTCACTAAAAGCTTAAGACATTGGTTCTCTAAATATAAGAGCAAAGAGGAAAGCCAACTATGGAGTGTCTTTGGGATGACAGCCTGACAAATGGAATGGGTTGTATGTTCGTGGGAAGCGCTGAGACAAAATAAGCACTGCTCGTGACAGTCTTTATAGGGAATCTGTCTCCCACACTGGTATTACCCTTTCTGCATGACATGAACCCCACAAGCAACAAACAAAAGGAAAAAAAGATAAGAGCAAACACCCCAATGGGCTACTTATCTGAAGCAGCCTGATGAACCAGCAACAAATCAGGTATTCAGACTGATAATCAAAAGATGGTGTTCAGACTGGTGCCTAAGAAAATCTAAGGATGTTATGTCTGGATGTCACCTTTATGCCCTTCACTATACGAGGGCGCATATGTGTGATGTACATCAAACTTTAAAGTAACCTAAAGAGTTTGGTATACCGGTTGGATGTCAGGCTGCCATTGGCAGGGGATCCTTGTTGTAAAGAATACTGCAACAGTGATATGGAAGGACATCAATAATTCATAGAGTTGAAGGAATTTATCTGGGAGAGGAATAGTTAAGTGGGACAAATTGATCCTTCTAATAGAATAAGGTGGTTTTAGGATTACCTGATTTAAAGGGACATTTTAGAGCTACACAGTTAAGGCTCATTTATACATATATATATATATATATATATATATATATATATATATATATAAACACAAGAAGAAGGTAATAATTCAAAGTGGAAAGTGATGATAAAGGAGGAGTGGGGAAGAGATCAAGAAATAAGGACAGTATAGGGTTTTGGATGCAGATCCTAAATGAGAACAATAACATCTATACAGAATATTATATTCATAAAGTAGCAGAAAGTATTCTAAGAACTAAGAAAACACGAGAATGGAGAAAGGAGATTTTGCCAATATCCAAGAGGAGACCGTAATTTACTGGAGAAAACTGGCAATGTAACCAAGGAATTGAAACCTAATAATTAGGGAGGGAAAGGTAGTAGAGTGGTACAAGGCTAAGAAGACTTTTGGACAAATTAGAGACTGCCATCCCTACTAGGGATTGGCATCACAGTATAGGTAAAGAGAAAGGGACAGGTGAATTTTAAGTTAAAGACCTGCCCTGGTAGAGTTTTTAGTTGAATGTAGAACAGAAGCTGCTGGGTCTGATGCAGAGAAAGTATTCAACACAGTAAGCTAGGATTATGTGAGTAGGGCAAAGGAAGCATTTTTATTTCCTGGCACAATAATAAGGTTAATTAGGAGGATATATATGAGGGATCAGAGACAAAAAATAAAGTGGGGGTTCCCCTCTGATAAGTTCTATTTGAACAGGGGAACCAAGCAGGGGTGTCCAATTTCCTCTTTGTTATTTGCATTATATTTAGAACCACTGGTAAAGAAAAACAAGGGACTCTGAATTTCAAGGATGTAATTGGTATGGTATTCAGGAAAAGTTGGCTTTATTTGCAGATGATACTAGTCTGTGCCTAATAAAACCATAAAAGGACATTTCAGTTATATGAAACATTCTGAGACAGTTTCAAATCTTTTCAGGATAAAAAAAATAATGAAGATAAAATAAAGGCAATAGCTGTAAACTATGTACCCACACACAAATTGGCTCAGCAATATCCATATTTATTAGGACATGATAAAATGAAGTATTTAGGAGTATGGGTTAAAAAGGATTCTGCTATTGCAGCTAAGGATATGTGGAAAGAGACTAAACAAAAGATAAAACAAAAACTGAGAAACTGGAAGCTCTCTTTTATGGCTATGGATAACAAGAAATAAGCAGTGAAAATGTTTTTAGACTCTTTAGTTTTATACACAGGTCAGGCATATTTTTATCAATCAGTGGAGAAGTTATGGATAGCAATTAATAAAGAGCTGAAGGATTTTATCTGGGAGGGAAAGAGGGCAAGAGTCAAGTGGGATAAGTAGATCCTCCCAAGAGAAAAAAGTGGTTTGGGATTGCCTGATTTGAATGGGTATTTCAGAGCTACACAGTTAAGACTCCTATACATAACATGAGCAGAAAGCTATAATTCAAAGTGGAAAGCGATGATATTGAAACAAGGTGGGGGGGGGGGCATCTCAAGAAACAAAGAGATACTTAGATTTTTGGATTCAGATCCTTAAGGAGAATAATAATAACCATCCAGAATATTACATTCATAAATTAGCAGAAAGTATTTCAAGAACTAAGCCAATACAGGAATGGAGAAAGGAGATTCTGCCTGTAGGGACAACTGCATTTAGGGGTACACAACATAGGCAAGAGTGGGTGGGAATTTACTGGAGAAATTTGGCAAAGGAACCAAGGTCTTTCTTTCGGCTTTTCTCTGTTAGGGGGTCATCACAGAGGAACTCCGGTTTGCTAATGATTTGCAGTGGATTTTTACGGTGCCGAGTTGCCAGCCTGACGCCCAACCTTCAAAGAAGACACACCCATTCACATACACACCTACCTGCATGTCTTTATACATTACTCATCCACAGGGAGGACATGCAGACTCCACACAGAAGGCGCTCCAGCCGAGAATTGAATGGGAGAACTTCTTGCTGTGAGGCGACAACGCTAACTGCTGCACCACTGTGGCTGAATGGCAAAGAAACCAAGGTACTGGAAGCAAATAATTAGAGAAGGAAAGGTTATAAAATGGGAACAGGCCAATAATTTGTATGGACTGCAGGCTAGAGATTGCCTTCCCTTTCCAGGATTGCTGTCAGAGTATAGGCAAAGAGAAAGTAATAGGGGGATCCTAAATGATAGAACCATACTGTAAGTAGTGAATATAGTAAGAGAGATAACAGAATTGCAAGTTGGATCTTTAGAAAGGGCAGGAGCAAATTACATAG
The DNA here is from genome assembly GCF_019279795.1 of Protopterus annectens. Lineage (NCBI taxonomy): Eukaryota > Metazoa > Chordata > Ceratodontiformes > Protopteridae > Protopterus > Protopterus annectens. Next base: position 991,893,751 of record NC_056744.1, read on the forward strand.
GACAAAATGGCAATTGTAGGAATAATACATGCAAAATAATGTTTTGGAGGAGGAATATGGTTTAAGGGAAGTCAGGAATTGAATGAGCTATGTAATGCTCTGTATATAATATGTTATGTGATGCATAATGTTTGCAACTGAAAATATGTTAGTATGATTTGTTTTCATTTATATAAATGTATGATTGTCTATGCCATAAGTGATAATTCAATGAAGATGTTTCTTGCTTAAAAAAAGAAGTTGCTGTTAAAATGGGATAATTAAGTAGGGCATATAAAACAGTGCATGATAACCATACAAATCAATCAAAGGAGGTTAGAAAAGATAGAGAAGAGAGGCTGGAAAAGCAATTTACAAGAGAACAGTGGGAGGACATTTGCATGGCTCACAAGTATGCAACAAAGTCCAGAAGGTTTAGGAATTTTGCTTGGAAGTTTTGTATATACTGCACTTACCAGAAGCAGCCATCACCTTAGAAGATGCTTACATCTGTGCAGTCACAGAGAGTTGGCTTAAGGCCATGGAAAGCACCTTGCCCATATCAGGTTATAAATGCCTTCCACACATTCAGAGCACAAACTGAAGGAGATGGAGTATCAATATTCATCAAAGATAAATACACCTTGTGATTGGTTAAACAAAACAATTCCCTTGAACTAATCCAGGTCCAATTGACTGTAGGTAAGACCCCTCTCCAAGTTATTGCCAGTTATAGGACCCCCTCCATGACCCAGGATACTCACACTGCATACTTGGATCTACTTGAATCACTCAAGATACAATCAAACACCACAGTTTTAGGTGACATTAACTACTCATCCATAGATTGGGTAAATTATATGTGTATAATTGCCCAAAGGTTCTTGGAGTTCATTATCTAAAATGCCCTAGACCAGTTGGTTGATACCCTCAGAAGGGGCTTAAACATTCTGGATCTGGCGGTCACTAACATGGGTGACAATTGCACTGCCCCACATGTGCAGAACTCCCTAGGGAGGAATAATCATAAATCAGTCTCATTAGAAGTAACAATAACATCTGACCCCCCATTAGCAGCAACTAGACTAAACTAGACTAAAAAACGTCTCCAAAGCCAATTACAACCTAATACGTGACAGCATTAATAGCTTCACAGCCCCTGCCCTGAGTGATGGCATGGATACCTATACTGAGTGGTGCAGTGGTGCAGCATTTAGCATTGTCACCTCACAGCAAGAGGTTCTGAGGTTCGATTCTTGGATGAGGTGCTTTCTGTGCTGAGTCTGCATGTCCTCCCTGTGTTCGTATAGATTTCTTCTGGGTCCCTGGTTTCCTCCCACATTCCAAAGACATACATCTGGAGTGTTTCTCCCCAGGACTCCACTGAAAATGGGCTCTGTCCCAGTCAGAATTTCCTGGTAAACAAATGTTAATAAAATAAATGAAATAAAATAATACTGGGATTTACACCAATGCCTTGTATAAGCATCTATACAAATGTATTGACTTAGCTGTACCTGATAGGATCAAAACAAGATCCTCAAGTAAGAACAAGCCTGCCTGGCGAACATCCACCATTAACAGGTTATATAACAAGAGAAAGAAATTGCTGTCCAAGAGCAAGAAAGAATGGTCTCTGGAATAGAAGCATTCTCTCCTCAGCTTAAACAAGTATATATGACACCTTGGCATTCTAAAGTTAGCTATGAATCCACATTAGCCTCCTTCTCTAAGGATAACCACAAGGCCTTCTTTAGCTACATCAAAAAACCTTAAGGGAAAAACTCAGATCTGTGCAGAACTGGCTGTTAGTGGCACCACATATAATTAACTCACAGAAATAACCAACCTGCTAGCTGACAGGTTCGGTGACCCCCCCCCCCCCCCGTCCCCATCACATATCCCCCAAAGCATACCAACCAACTGCCCTCTGCCTAGCATCTCCAAGTAGCAGGTGTAAACACTGTCTCCAAAGCCAAAAACACAGCCTCTATGGACCTGATAATATCCCAGGCTGCATTCTAAATGGATTAAAACAGGAACTAGCTGCACTGCTGGGTACTCTTCAACCACAGTCTAAGCACTGGTTTTGTACCTTTTGAATGGAAGCAGCTATTGTCATCCCATTACATAAAGGAGGCACCTCCACAGATTCTGGGGACTATAGACCCATAAGCCTGACCAGCCTAATCTGCAAGGCAATGGAAAGAGTAATCATGTACTTTATCAACAAAGATATAGGAGACCTCCAAACACTCAACCCAACCTAGTATGGCTTTGTTAAAGGAAGATCCTGCCTCTTGAACTTGGTGGACTTCTTTGAGATGGTCACCAAAGCCCTGGATGAAGGCAAACCCATGCATGCAGTGTATCTGGATCTGGCCAATGCCTTTGACACTATTACCCACTCAGGCTTCATTGATAAACTCACCCAGCTGGAGATGGCATTGAAGTGGTTCAAAAACACTGGAAACATGAGCCACAAAGCATCATAGAAAATGATGAAGTCAACATCACATGGGATCACCTATTACCAACAGTTCAAAAGATAAATGCTACAAACCCAGATATAGTGGTCCATGAAAAGAAGACAAAAGTAGCACTGATCATTGTAATCACCACACCCAGTGACTACAGTGTATTGCGTAAAGAGAGACACAAAGTCATAAAATATCAAGATTTGCAGGCAGAAACAAGAGCAAGGTGGAAGAAAGATACCAAGATAGTTCCAATAGTAGTAGGAGCAATAGTTCTTATAAAAAAGAAGCTACAATCATATTTAGATATGTTAAAAATACATGTAAACCCATACAACTTGCAGGAGGAGTCATTACTGGGCAAATTGTGGGTGCTGCGAAGAGCATTTCTGGCTGACATCAAAGATTGAAACAATACTAATTTCACGAACTTTAATTGTACTTTGACTTAGGAATGTGATCCATTCCAGTCATATTATTAGAAACCCAAAAGACTTGGAGAAATTAAAAAACTGGTGATCAACCTGTATATTTTCAGGTGGGTTGCAAAATGGCTCACTGATAGAATTCCTCAAAGGTTTCTTGCAAAGAAAATTCAGGATCTTCAGTACATGTCATATGCCGACAGACTGAATCTACTGTCACTATACTCTGTGTCTTACAGACTACTCAGAGGTAACCTCTGCCTTGCATATAAAGTAATCTCAGATCCTGCTCTAATGGAAATGCTGCATATTTGTAAATCAAACAGTATAAGATGCACTTGCTCTAGGGGAAGTCAACCTAGTATGTGACATCAAAAGGACTTGCTGGAGAGACAGATATGTCTTATAGAGGGTACCTCTCCTTTGGAACAAACTTCCAATTCAGCTGAAGAAGAGCCCCTCACTGACCCTATTTAAGCGTAATTTGGATGATTGGATAGGAAACCGCAAATTCACCCCAGGAGTTTTACCTGTTTCCCTTTTGGACAGGGGCAGTAGTTGTTTACTTAGTTCCTCTTAATACCTTGATATTCTTGGGAACAGGGGTTGCACTTGGTTAGGCTTGTAAGGGCACTAGAACCATTAGCCTAGTAACCTCCTATGATCCTATATCTTATTTCTACAGCCCAAAGTAGGCTTCAAAAATTTTTTCCTCGGGTAGGTAACAAATGCTTGGGGTGTGACTGGGAAGAAAGAGGTAACAGGGAACATACGTTTTGGGAGTGTAATGAGTAGGCAGATTTTAACTCCCTCCATAGTACTCTGTCAGAAATATTGGGTATAAACGACAAATGGCTATGACTAATGAAATGATTCTTTTGAGATGAGACACAAGATCTGAATTGCCTAGGTACAGTAAGGACTTATTAAGTTTAACTCCATTGGCTGCTAAAAAGCCATTACTATAAAATTTAAATCAAAATCTAAACCAAATGTATTTGAATGAATGAATATTATAAAGGAGACAAAAAAGTTGGAAGAAGGATCTTTAGAAAAGGGAAGGAGCAAATTACATAGAAATAAATGGAAATTGTGGGAACAATATATGCAGAATAATGTTCAGGAGGAGGAGGGAGGTTGAAGAGAAGGCAAGAACTGAGCAAATTAGGTAATATTGGACTGATGATAGTTATGAAGAAAGACAAAAATGTGGTGTACAATTTATGTAAAAGGAAAAATATATGTTAATATGGTTTGTTTTCTTTTCTGTTAATGTATGTTTGTCTATGTCTTAACTGATAATTTAATAAATATGTTTAAAAAGAAAGTATGAAGGCAGTGGTGCAGCGGTTAGCATGATCACCTTATAGCAAGAGGTTATCCTGTTAGATTCTCAGCTGGGGTGCCTTCTGTGCAGAGGTCTGCATGTCTTCCCTACGTTCATGTGGGTTCCCTTCTGGTGATCTAGTTTTCTCCCACATTCCAAAGACATACATCTTCAGCTTTTCTAACTGGGTCTCCTCTGAAAATGGGGTTTGTCCAAGTTGGATTTTCCTAGTAAACAAATGTTAAATAAAATAAACAATATAACATTTATAGCACAGCATCCTTACTGCTGTAAAGGATTTATGCTCTTTTACAGTGCAGTGGCAAAAATCCAGAATGAGCTTAACTGAATATGTACAAGGCTGTCTCTAGAATCCTTACCTTGCCTGCATAATTAAATAACTTAGACATTGTTTGCCTAGGTAAGGAGCCTGGACCTCAGGTTGTTTTTTATTGGCTGGTGCACTCTCAGTAGTAATCAGGCTGGCAGTTCTCATGTTTGGGGCTTTCACCAACTTTTCCTCTAAAAAAAACATTGACAGTCTTTCTCCTATATTTTTGGAAGACCTACTAACCACAGATTTTTTTCATTGATAATTTTCCATGTTTTCCATTCTGATTAAAATATCTCTAATATCTTTATCATGCTGACTTACTTACAGTGTATGCTGCTGTACTGGCGTCACTTGGATGTTGTTTGCCAGTTCCATAAATGCAATCTTTGCCAAGCACCTATCCAGAGTTTCTTTGTGTGCTTGATTTTCTGCTTAGATTTTGGCTTTCATATTTTGCCTGCCAATGATGCTAAATTTCCTATGTTTGCTGTCATATCTACTAACCGGGCTACCTAAACACTCACCCTGTATCTTTCAACATGCCAACTTTGCAGGGATCTATACTATGTCACCAGCTGCTATGACTCAGCTCACATATGGATTCTAATTCCTGGCTTTTCTGAATTATTTATTATCTTAATGTAGTCAAATTATCATGAAGTTTGACCAAGGTACCACTCTCTCTGCCAGATTGAAGTGTCACCTCCCAGATGTGAGACTCCTTAATGATATTATAAAATATTTACTAGATATTAAACAGGAAGTGAGGGAAAGCACAACATACACTGCAAACACACAGCAAGATGTATGAAACTTGAAATAATAAAGGTAGTAGAATACACCAGTTTTTCATGCTTGGGATTCAATGACCATTTGGCTGGCTAAGACAGGCTCAGGCTTGCTTGCAATGCCCCACAACACTAGGATATCATTTGCACCTGCAAATGAAGACTTGTAGGGCAACATTTTGCAAATATACTTATAATCCTAGAAAAAGGATATTTTTTTTCAGCTATACAATTTATTTTTCAACATTTGACAGAGGTAAAGATGGTAAAGCCCAAATAACATTTGACCAAAGATGCACTGTAAATATTTGTAGGCCACTACACTAGGTAAGAATGAGAATATGATGTTCTAATGGTAGGATGGATTTTCATGCCCTTATTCAATGGTTCAGTAATAAACAATTATTGCTTAACTCTTCTAAAATAAAACTTAAAAAACATGCTTTCTGGTACTAGACAAAAGTTCAGTTTTATCTTCTGACCCTTGCAAATTCTTGATCATCTGAAAAATGCTATTGAAAACATAACTAAAGTCAAATACCTAAGAATTTGATTGAACCCCTTCTTAAATTTCTATCTCCACCTGGACTGCACACAAATAAATCAACTCTTTTCTATCTTGGGTTAAAAGGATCTACCCATTTTTTCCAGACCCTGCAGGACTGCCTTAGGTAAAGTTATCTTACTGACTCAGCTAAAATACGTTCCCCTATGACTACTGCAGTATCTAAAAAAAATTCTACTTTTGAAATCTCCCAATTAACTGTTTAATGATTCCTCCGTAGTATTTTAAATGCTTATCAATATCAGCAACCCTTGTAAACCTCTTTGCAAGGCTTGTCACTGATTCAAGAAAAGAAAAACATATAGTGCTGCTTTAAAATGCCACCTGGTTTAACTTTCCAAAGACTGCAACACAGCACTTAAACTGCTTCATCAACAAGCCTCTTAAAATTCTCTGCAATGTGGTCTCCCTGCTTTGAGAAAAGAAAAATGCACATTGTCAGTTAGAATTTCACATGGTTTAACTTTCCAAAGATTCATCAATGGCACTTAAAGCATTTATAGAGGCAGCAGATCCTGAAATCTCTCCATGAAATGGTCTCTCTGGTTTAAGGAAATAAAAGAGATATATAGCACCCTTTAGATCTCTGCCTAGTTTAGCTTTTCAAAAATACCACGCAATACCTAAATTGTCTCCAAGTGTCAGAAACCCTCATATACCTGACTACAAGATATTATTCTTATTTCGGGAAAAAGAAAAAGTTGCGCCTTTAAATCTCTACCCAGTTTAATTTTCCAAAGATTCCACTACAGTAACTAAAGTGTTTATGGGCATCATTAAGCCTACTATAACTCTTCATGAGTTGTTCTCCCCGGCTCAAGAAATTAATAAATAGTGGTAATTTAGAACTCTGACAGGTTTAATATATATATATATATATATATATATATATATATATATATATATATATATATATATATACACACACACACACACACACACACACACACAAACATATATATATATATATATATATATATATATATATATATATATGACAATACCAGCACAGTCGTCTTGGCCAGGACACCACAAGAGAACAAAACTTATCTCAAATGAATGTGAGATAGTGTATAACTACAAAAATTCCCGGTTTTGTATTAGAACACTACACCACCAGATGAGCAGTAGCAAGCACCGCCCAAATCCCACCCAAGAACCTCCATTTGACGTTTACTGTTCATCTTCTTCTGAATAAACATAAGTAGACCTCTGTCAGCCATATGAATATGTAAAACATTGATTGCAAATTATAGCTTAATATATAAATATATATGTCGGAAGCCCAACATGGCGCCTTTACTGTTTATATGTCATTTTCATAAAACCACTGAGAAACAAGCTAGTGGAAAAGTTGTCACTATTTATTACATTAAAAAGCAGCAACAGAATGCAGTACATTCCAAATACTACGCTTAAATCTTCATCCACACCTGTTTCAAGCAAAATATTGCAAATATAAATATATTAACATTATTTAAAGTTGTGCATACCTCATGCATGAAATGTTTGTAAAGAAATGCAGACAATTTAAATAAATAAATATGGGGGGGGGGTGGGGGGCCTGCTCCCCTGCAAAAACTATTGTCAGGAGTATTGGGGGTGTTTATAAAGAATTACAAAACAAAACAAAATAAAATTAAAGCATGACATAAGCAGGCCAACAAAACAATACTAAAGAGTATTTGGGGTGGTGCAGGGAGGACTGTAAAGACTACCGTTGTTGGCTTTAAATTTTCTTTTTCTACACAACATTATGTCAAGCTTTGGTTAACTTCTTGACACTGTGTAAATACTAAGTTGGTGCCCAGCTATGAAGTAACACTATTTAATGATGTTCTTCTTCTGTTTAATAAAACAGAAATAATAAAACAGAAATCCTCCCCGATAATGACCATTTTCTTCAGTATATTCACATACTGAGAACTCACTGTGAATATTCATGATGCCAGATCGAAATCTGCATGCCTTGTATCAGTCATGATTACTATGGTATGTCACATGGCCTTCACCTGCAATAACATTCGCCATGCCCATTTCTGCACAGAATTGCCAGTGGGATAGTGTTCTAATACAAAGCCAAATCGCCTAGCGAGACATATTCATTATAACGAAGGGCACTACTTTAATTTTAGAGTACTGCAAATCGTGCTTGATACACTTAGAGGTGGAGATCGGGATAACAGAGTGGAATTAAAAGAGATGTATTGGATCGGCGAGCTACAGGCACACAGGTTTCTGGGCTTAAATACTATCTACCCAATTAAACCAGCCGTGAAGGTGGGTAGGCTGAGGAGACACGTTTGACTGGATGGAAACACCTTGGAGCCAATAGGTGTACTGAGAAGGAGTTGCCTGAAAATGGGAATTTGATTGGCTGAGACTTCTTTTTCATATGTTCTCAATGAGAGTTTTAATTAGATCTGAAGTAGGATCATTTAGATCTAAAAGCACTTATCTCTTGGTTACCTATTTTATTGTTTTTAGAATAGAGTATTCACATTCATTTGAAATACATTTTGTTCTCTTGAGGATTCCTGGCCGAGATGACTGTGCTGGTTTTGTCTTTTATTGGCTTTGTACTACAACACAGTATTTCAGTGGGAGTCCTTGTTTTATTTTCTCTCTCTCTATATATATATATATATATATATATAGATATAAATATATATATATATATATATATATATATATATATATATATATATATATATATAAATATATATATATATATATATATATATATATATATATATATATATATATACTATTAAGGGCAGGGACATTATTACTGCTACAGTAGCTGGTTTAGCCAAAATGTGATAATATTCATCTCTAATAATTGTGCTTAGTAAGCTACTTTAAGTAAGCTACTTTAAGTTCATCCCTGTAACAGCCAAGTGTCTTGTTAAATTGACATAGAAATCCTGCGATTTGAACTTATGTGATGGTATTCGTAATCAGCCAATAAATGCACTTTTTATGTGTGTAACATAAATGGAAGTAATGTACTTACTATAACACTGGATCTTTGTCCCTCTCCATCTGTCTTGACTGTTGTGATTGTTGTATAATCTGCCCTTGTGATAGATCTGAGCTGGCAACTTCTTTATCCTCTTACATTGACTTCATTGCTCAAGCTCCTTCTTTCTCCCACAATGGTCTTGTGTTGTCTTAATATCTCAGATTGAGTTTGCCTGGAAGATATTATGCGGGGTGAAGGGATGTACAAAGATATCACTAGAGGGCAAACTTTGAACTTCTGTCTACTAGGTCTGTCCAGAAGACAGGGAGTTCCAATTTGGAGGGGGATAGAGGTTGAGAAGTCAAGATGGCTGGAGTGGGATTATGAAAAAAGCAGCATTACGGTAGGTACATGGCTTCTGTATCTTATGTTATCCACTCCAACTGCCTCAACTGTTGGGACAGACTTACCATCAACTTGTATTCCGAGTTGGCATCATGACAGGCTACCCTGAGGATAGCAGAACCAAAGGAAGATCTGGATCTGCATATCATGCTCAGCTTATACTGCTTGATAAAGATAAGCATTGTTAGTGATGCATACTGTTTGCAACTACAGTTGTTTCAAAGGTGTCTGTGATGTATAATGCTTACAACTAAAGTGGTGTCACTGTTGTTTGTTTTTCATTTATATAAATGTAAGATTGCCCATCTCATAAGTGATAATTTAATAAAGATGTTGATTGAAAAAAAAAGATAAGCATTGTTGACCACATTGCTACAGCACAAATGTCACTGACAGAAGAATTTTTAAAGAATGTCATGGAATTGTATATAGACTTTGTGGAATTCGCCTTAGGCTTTGACAAAAGTTTTTGTTGTTGAAGGAATATATGTATGTAATGCAGTCTGAAAGCCATTTGGACAGAGTAATCCTTAAAACATTGGAAAGCAGTTTGGTGGAGAAGGAGACAAAGAGCTGGTTGTCTTTGCTGAGGTCTTAGTATAGTGTAAGTAAAAAATAAGGAACATTCAAGAAGATGAGTAGAAACTTTCCATTACTGTAGTGATTAAGATTATGGCTATGATTATGATTACAGAGGCAGTAGATCCTGATGTCTCTCCATGAAATGGTCTCTCTGGTTTAAGGAAATAAAAATATATATAGTGCCTCTTTAGATTTCTGGCCAGTATAGCTTTTCAAAAATACCATGCAATACCTAAGTTGTCTACAAGTGTCAGCAACCTTTTAAACCTGACTACAAGATGTTATTCTTAGTTCAGGAAAAAAAAATATGTTGCTCCTTTAAATCTCTACCCAGTTTAATTTTCCAAAGATTCCACTACAGTAACTAAAGTGTTTATGGGCATTATTAAGCCTACTATAACTCTCTGTGAGTTGTTCTCCCTGGCTCAAGAAAAGAATATATAATGGTAATTTAGAACTCTGACAGGTGGACAAAACCAGCACAGTCATTTTGGCCAGGAGTCCTCAAGAAAACAAAACGCATCTCAAATGAATGTGAGATAGTGTGTAACTACAAAAATCCCCTAGCGAGACATATTTGTGATAATGAAGGGTGCTACTTTAGTTTTAGAGTACTGCAAATCATGCATGATATGCTTAGGTTCATAGGTTCATAGGTTCATACTAGGCTATCTGCCCTAGGGCATTTATAAGCCTAGCCAGAGTGTGTGTGGCTTCCGCCACCTCCTAGAATGATAATACTGTGTCCATTTAGGGTTTTGTTTACTGTGCCTCTGTCTAGAAGTGACACAGGGATGACCCCCGGGGTAAACCTACAATCTCCCATCCATTTGTCAAGATTTCTCTTGAAGAGTCAGTGAGGGGCTCTGCCTAACATGGACTGGGATTCTGTTCCAGAGTGTAGGGAGCCTCTGGGTTATGAATCTGTCCCTCCAGCATGTCCTATTTATTACTGTGTTGAGATTCAAGTCTCTCGCTCTAGTGGCACTGGTGGATTTGAATTTTTTTAGGTGGAGCATGTCCATTAATTCCGGATTGGAAATGGCCTTGTACGTCAGGCATAGATCTCCTCTGAGTAGGCGGTATGCGACTGAATAGAGTTGGAGTTTCTTCAATCTGGCAGCATATGACATATGTTTGAGACCCTTGATCCTCTTGGTGAGGTACTTCTGGGGTCTTTCTAACTGCTGCAGGTGCTGGGTAAGGTACATACCAAATGGGGCATTGTACTCAATCATGGGCCTGATAAGGGAAGAGTACAGGGGCACAATGACCTCTCTTGATCTAGATGTGAATCCTTTCATGATAAGGTGGGCAATATAGAAGGTCTTCCTAACCACCTTGGCAATGTGGGTGTCAAATGAGAGGTCACTGTCAACTTGGGTCCCTAGGTCCTTGATTACTTCTTCCGTAATTAATGGATTACCACCTATGTGGTAATTTGTGGGTACTTTGTTTTTCCCAAAGGGTATAACTATACATTTTTTGGTGTTCAGTTTAAGGCCATGGCTCTAGCACCAGTTATCTATTTCTGTGAGGCCTTTCTGAAGGATGCTAGTGTCCGCTGGAGTATCGATTATGGTGCCCAGCTTGCAGTCATCTGCAAACTTTGTCAGCCACAATCCTCCTATGTTTGCTTGTACTTCTGATAAATAAATGCCGAACAAGAGGGGTCCTAGGACTGAGCCCTGTGGGACACCACTTGTGACTGGCTTAGAGTCTGACATGGCTCCAGCAATTCTGACCTTGTGGGTTCTGTCCTTTAGCCAGTTTGCAACCCATCTTATGACATATGGGTTTACATTTAAGCTGGTGAGCTTGTCTATGATGCCTGAGTGGGGTATTGTGTCAAAGGCTTTTGCAAGGTCAAGGTAGGCTGTGTGAACTGCCTTACTCTCATCAATGGCCTTAGTGACTGTTTCAAAAAAGTCGACCAGGTTCAAGAGGCAGGATCTGCCCTTAACAAAGCTGAATTGGGTAGGATCAAGTGTCTGTAGGTCCCCAATGTCTTTGTTTATGAGTTCCATAATGATCCTCTCCATAGCTTTGCAGACCAGGCTCATCAAGCTTATGGGGCGGTAATTTCCAGGGTCCGTAGAAGCACCTCCTTTGTGGAGTGGAACCACTGTTGCTGTACGCCATTCTTTGGGCACATATCCTGTAGTAAGGCTAAGTTAAACATCAGCCTTATGTGCGAGTTTAGTTCCTCTTGGAGTTCATGTAGCACGCAACCCGGGACACCGTCTGGTCCTATTGATGCTGTGTTTTTAGCTTTGGAGAGGGCGGCTCTCACCTAGACATCTGAGATGTCAGAGAGGCTACATTCAGCTGGGATAGATATTTCTCCTTTTGGGGGGGGGGGATTTGCACTGAACCTGTCTGCCAGTATGTTTGCAATATCTGTGGGTTCCATGTATTTTTTGTCATTTTGAACTAACTCTGAGCATATCTGGGAATTTCCACTCAGGTTTCTAACATAACTAAAGAAGGCCTTGTGATTATCTTTAGTGTCTTTTGTGATTTTTCTCTCAAAGTTGGCCTTGGATGATTTTATGAGTGATCGTAGTTTTTTGCTAGTACTGATCAGAGATGCCTTCCCTTTTTGGGATTTTGCTCTGTCCTGTAGTAGCTTCCTCCTCCTGTTGTAAAGTTTGTTTATGGCTGGGGTCTACTAGACAGGACGCCTGCTTTTGGGGGAAAGGGTCTTGGTTTTATTTGGGATTGCCTGATCCATGCATTCTTGAAGGTGTCCATAGAAGGTGTTTATAAAGGATTCAGCGGTGTGGGCTGTGGTTTCCACTGGCCCAGGGGCCTTGAAGGATACCACTTCAGTCTTAAGAAGTGTGAAGTCAGCTTTTGAGAAGTTCCTCACTGTGGTCTTTTGTGCTGGAGGTGGGGGCGGGATGTGGATTTCCAGTGAGATTACTTTATGGTCTGATCCCACCAGTGAGGGGTATACTTCTGGTGTGGGGCACTGTGTTCCCATGTTTGTGATGATCAGATCTAGTATATTTTCTCCTCTTGTGGGAGTGGTGACTAGTTGTTCCATCGCATTTGAGTTTATGAATTCTAGGAACCTTTGGGCTAGGGTGTTGGGGCTTGAGTAATGCTCCCAGTCTATGTTTGTGTAGTTGAAGTCTCCCAATATGATGGTATTTGGAGAGACATTCATACTCTCCAGTGTCTTCAGGAAGGCTGAGTGGGGTTCCTGAGTTTGAGAGGGTGGTCTGTAGAATGCTACAAACTGTAGGGCAGTTTTGCCTACGGTTAGTTGCACATGAATGGTCTCCGATGCTTTGTGCGTTGCCACTATCCTGGATGTGTGGGTGTCTTAGATGAATATGGACACTCCCCCTCCCTTTGTGGTTCGGTCCAAGTTTTGGGGCCGAAAAGCATGATATGAGGTATAACCTGGTAGTGCTGGGGTGCTCTTAGGAGCCTTGAACCAGGTTTCAGTCACTGCACAGACATCAATGTTCTCCATACTGAGGAGGGCTTCGAGAGCCTGCATCTTGAGGTTTAGACTTCTGGCATTGAGCAGCATTACCCTTAGTTTTTTCCACTTGTGTTTTCTAGGGAGGTGGGTTTGTCTTTTGAGCCTTGCCTAAAAAAGGCACTATGGGGGTGGCAAGAGCCTTTGCCAATATCTGGAAGCCTAGGGGTAACAGGTGCAAGCTGTCCCTTGCGAAGCAGAGTGCCTTGTCAAGCTTGTCATCCCAAGCAGACAGACATGGGATCCCCCTAGAATGACACCAGTAATTGAGCCAATTATTAAAGCTGATCATTTTGTCTTTGTACTGTGGCATCATTCTTGGTGAGGGTAAGATGCTGCTCAGGGTCAGGGTCATACCAGCCTGGGCTACATAATCAGAGAGCTCCTCTATGTCTTTTTTCATGTAGTCCAGGGAGGTACGTCTCAGGTCATTCATGCCAGCATGGACAATGACTGAGTTATATTTGCACTTGCTTTGGAGTGACCTGAGTGCTTGTGTTATGTGGCGGATTCTAGCGCCTGACAGACAGCTTACTGTAACCTTTTCCTTGTTCAGTCTGGTGAGTGGGACGTCAGTGTGTCTGACTATAGAGTCACCTATTACAAGTGTATCAGGCATGTTGTTTGGCCTTAAGGGCTGTGACTGTTTGGCACACTGACTTTGAGAAATATGTGTTGCATGTGCTATGTTTTGAGGTAGTGGTTTCTTGGATGTCTGCTTTGGAGGCCTCTGTTGTTTTGGTAGATTTTTAATTAGAGCCTCTGAGTATGTCTTTGTGGGTTTATGTATTTGGTTTGCAGTTGTGTTTGGTCTATGTGAGCCTGGGTTTGTGGTGTGTGTGGTTACCTTCTCCTCCTGACTGGTCTTGCCAGTACTGAGTCGAGAGCTCAGCCTCCAGTTTGGCTATATAGTTGCATCTCTCACATATATTTGTATTTGTTGGGAGGAGGAGAGGGTTGTCTGTGTACATGAGGCAGTTGTAACATTGCCTCAAGATTCCCAGATTCACCAACTGAACTGGAGAGGACGCCAGTAATTGACCTCTCGACATGCTAGAATAGTGTAAGGGATTGCTGAGTACTGAGTCAGAAAAGACCTAAAGGGAAATGGGTACTCAATGGGATTGTAGGTGGATGTAGTGCTTTCTTTTGTTCAAGAGTGCTTTACCTGTATAAAAATGCTTTAGGATCAAGTGCTGGGCTTTTTAGATAGAGAATATACTGATTTTATTGAAGGTAGAGCAGTTTTATGGAAACAACTGAAGAGCAGACTTGGCGGAGCCTGAAATAGTTTAAACTTGTTTAACCGGCGCTGCGCTATGCGCACTATCGCTCAAAGCAACGCAAAACAGATTTTTATACAGGGAACTTCAAAAGAGCTACTAGATCTTGTGCTGAGGTCACTCCTTCAGGGACAGATAGGCTGCTCAAGGCTCCCTACTCCCACTGGTGAGCAAAGAAACTTCCTTCTATCCAAGTAAGGCAATGGGCAACACAGGAACTATCCCAAAGACCAGAATACAGCAAAGCCTGTATATTGGACTATTCTAGTCAAGGAAAGGTGGGAAAACAAGGATATATATATATTTTTGTAAGAAAACTACAGAAAAATGCAGGGAAACAGCAGTATATTAAATGCACAGGCTAGCGCACTTGAGTGGGCAGCCTCAACAGTAAAATTAAACAAACAAAACTTTAACTTAAGTGCAGGTAATAAAAATGCTCAATACAGATAAAATAGCAGTTTAAACTTCGTTTACAGCAAGAAAAGAAGGTCACACAGGCAGAAACAGCAAAAAATATACTTAAATCTGAAAAGTAGTCGCTTTTTCAGTTCTCTGCTGCTAGCACAACTCTGCAGGACTACGAAGAGCTGTTGCTGAATAGTATAGTCGAAAAAAACGCTCAGAAGCGGATGTTTATACAGGGAACTTCAAAAGAGCTAGAAATGGTCCAAAACAACCAATTACTACTAGATCTTGTGCTGAGGTCACTCCTTCAGGGACAGATAGGCTGCTCAAGGCTCCCCATTCCCACTGGTGAGCAACGAAACTTCCTTCTATCCAAGTAAGGCAATGGGCAACACAGGAACTATCCCAAAGACCAGAATATAGCAAAGACTTAGAGGAAGAGATCTGGATAACAGAGTGGAATTAAAAGAGATGTATTGGATTGGCAAGTTGGAGGCACATAAGGTTCCAGGCTTAAACACTATCTACCCAATTAAACTGGCCCTGAAGGGATGTAGGCTGAGGAGACACATTTGATTGGATGGAAACACCTTGGAGCCAATAGGTGTACTGAGAAGGAGTTGGCTGAAAATGGGAATTTAATTGGTTGAGACTTCTTTTTTATATGTTCTCAATGAGAGTTTTAATTAGACTTGAAGAAGGATCATTTAGATCTGAAAGTGCTTATCTCTTGCTTACTTATTTTTAGAATAAAGAGTATTCACATTCATTTGAAATAAGTTTTGTTCTCTTGAGGAGTCCTGGCCTAGACAACTGTGCTGATTTTGTCTTTGATTGGATTTGTACTACAACACGGTATTTCAGTGGGAGTCCTTGTTTTATTTACTCTCTCTCTCTCTCTCTATATATATATATATATATATATATATATATATATATATATCTAAGGGCAGGGACACTATTACTGTTACAGTAGATGGTTTAGCCAAAATGTGATAATATTCATCTCTAATAATTGTGCTTAGTAAGCTACTTTAAGTAAGCTAAGTTTAAGTTCATCCCTGTAGCAGCCAAGTATCTTGTTAAATTGATATAGAAATCCTGCGATTTTAACTTATGTGGTGGTATTCGTAATCAGCCAATAAATGCACTTTTTATGTGTGTAACATAAATATAAGTAATGTACTTACTATAACACTGGATCTTTGTCCCTCTCCATCTGTCTTGACTGTTGTGTCTGTTGTATAATCTGCCCTTGTGGTAGATCTGAGCTGGCAACTTCTTTATCCTCTTACATTGACTTCATTGCTCAAGCTCCTTCTTTCTCCCACAATGGTCTTGTGTTGTCTTAATATCTCAGATTGAGTTTGCCTGGAAGATATTATGTGGGGGTGAAGGGATATCCAATGATATCACTAGAGGGCAGACTTTGAACTTCAGTCTACTAGGTCTGTCCAGAAGCTAGGGAGTTACAATTTGGAGGGGGGTAGAGGTTGAGAAGTCAAGATGGATGGAGTGGGATTATGAAAAAAGTCAGTATTATGGTAGGTACATGGCTTCTGTAGCTTATGTTATCCACTCCAACTACCTCAGCTGTTGTGACAGAATTACCAACAACTTGTCCTTCTAGATGGCATCATGACAGGCTACCCCAAGGATGTCAGAACCAGAGGAAGATCTGGATCTGCATATCATGCTCCACTTGTAGTGCTTGATAAATATATGCTTCTGTCAAACCAAACATCAGACATTTTGGCAATAACTGAATAGTGGTTAAAACAAGATACTCCCAAGTTAAACTCTCATTTCCCAGGTTACATACATCTCTTCAGTGTCAGATCTGGGACCAGTGTGGGTGACAGGGCTCTTTTCCTTATTAAGCAAAATCCTAAAATAGATTCCCATGTATACAACTCTTCTTAACATCCATGACCTAAACTGGTTAGCAGTAAACTGCTTTTAAGAGCTCCATCACCCTCACATTTGCAGTAGCTCCAGGTAACCAAAAGATCTGTATTACTGTACTTACTGAAGCAATGAAATGTACTAAAGCAGAAAAAGAAATAATTATGGCGGGATACCTTAACATTAACCTTTTAGAAATCATTGATGCCATCACAAACAAGGCCTCACTTAACTCATAACAGAATCAACACACCTAATTAAAAAACAGGGAGCCATTCACTGTTTGACCTTATTCTCACCAATAATCCTAAATAATCTAAAAACTCTCTACTCTCCTCCCATCAGTTAGTGACCAATGTCCACTTACTTTTTCCCTCAAATTCACAAACAAAAAACTAACCTAATAATGGTCCTACACAGCAAAGCATCAAAATGTCCAAACTAATATTTCACAAACAAATTGGGAAGTCTTACTTACCTTACAAGACCCCCACTATTACTGCCAATTTATTCACAACTCACTTGTCTCCCTGCAAAATAAATACTTCCTTAAAACACATGACTACTTAAGTTATTTCAGAATCAGTAGGAGAAAAAGAAATCAAGGTGCATTGCAGACAAAAGACAAGACCTGAAAACTCTGGAAAATCTCCAACTCACTAGAAAACAGAGAACAATTCATCCTGCTTAAAAATGTAGCCAAAAGTCCAGCAGAAGATAGATAGAAGGTCAACTTCTTAAGTCTTCTCAGACTACTCTCTAAAATAACCAGAACAAAATGGACTTTAGTTACTCAAATCACAGGCTGACATTAGGGTTACCCTACCTTTTCTGCTGTGTTCAAAAACAAACTTCAAGTTCACTTCCCTGAATCTTGACTTTCCTTTACTCTTTTTGAAAATAATTAAATCGAGAGATGGTGATGCCCTTCTGACAAAATATCTACTAATGTTTCTGTCAGTGCAGTCTGCATCCCTGGTTTCATTTTGCAAAGATTTCATCCTCCAACCTTTTATCTGTACAGCATCCTTTTAACTAAATATTATATGACTGACCAGTGGAAAATGGCAATAGTTAAATGTGTTCCCAAAAGATGTTACTCTCAACATTCAATAACTGTTATCCTAGCTCCATTTTACCTGTCCTGGCAAAATTCTCAAAAAGCTCATATATGACCAACAGTTGGAATACATATTTGACCTACAGGATCTTTTCTAGATACCAACTTGGCTTCTGGTCAGACACAAGCACCATGACTGTTCTATATACTCCTACAAATGAAGCAAAACATAACCAAAGGATAATAGGCTTAATGCTAACTGCCCTCATAAAAATCTTGAATTTGGTGGACAATACTGCCTAATAAATTCCCTTCAAGTAGATGAAATCTTGATTACTACTTTTTAGCCAGAGTTGTAATATAACCATTTTCTAATAGTCCATGCTGCTGAACATTGCTTACATTTACAGAGTTCATAGCTTCACAGGTACTTATTAGGTTGTTGATCTGTTAGCATCTTAAGAAACCTAGATTTGCATTTCCATGATAATTATTAGCATTTATATTTTGCAATATGGTGGGCTGAGCAAGGATATGCTGGAGCAATTACATGTTTCCCATGAGGACCAGTGGTGATAAATTTGTGTGTGTGGTTACCCATCCATTCATCCAAATTACATCAAAATAGAGTAAGGGAAGTGCTCTCCATAGGAGTACTATTCTCTGTGATACATACTATTCCTCCAGCATGTTCTATTAATTTTTCAGAAAAGATTTAGTCCGTTGACTAGGAGTTTATGACACCATTGGACTTGTGATTGTGTAATAGGTCTGACAGAATAAGGTCTGAGGAGGCTGTACGAATGAGGCAGAGATTGACTCTGAATAGCTTGTATGACACTGAGAAGAGAGACAGAGGTCTGCATTGTTTTTGTAATTACTTAGTTCCTTGATATTTTTAGTGAAAGAGGTCATCCCAGCTGTGACAAGAATTTGGCCAGGTACATACTAAAAGGGGCATTTTACTCAATGGTCTGCCTAATGAGTGCTGAGCACAGTGGAATGATTATATCCCTGTATCTCGATGCCATACATTTAAAAATAAGCTGTGCGATGAAGAAGGACTTCATTACAATGATGGACATATGGTGATTGAAGGACAGTTCATTGTGAACATAGTTTGTTAGATTTTTAATGATGGGATCAGTTTTTTTTTTGGGGGGGGGTGTTGTCACTGCGATAGTTACAAAGGAAGCCAATTTTGCTAAAGGATAGGATTATACATTTCCTGGCCTTAAGTTTTAGTCCATTGTTTTGACATCAAGTATTTGTTTGGGACAGGCCTTCTTGTAGGATTCTTGTGTTTTCTGGGAAGTTTACAATGGAACTGAGTTTGCAGTAATCTACAAACTTGGTCAGCTACATACCTTAACACTAGATTTAATCTGTAAAATGTCAGTGCCAAGGAGGAGTGGCCCAAGGACTGAACCCTGGGGCTCTCTGCTAGTTACAATTTTTCAGAGGCGGTACAGCTACCGACCCTTTTTTCTGGGGTTTTATTAGTGAGATAGATTGCTGTTCAATTAGTTACATAGAGGTTGATATTTAGCTGGGAGATTTTTATCTATGATACCGGAGTGTGGGATGGTGCTGAACACCTTTGCAAGGTCCATATATGCAGTGTCCACTGATATGTTCTCATCTATTGCTTCGACACTTTTTTCTTTTTCAAAGAAATTGACCACGTTAAGTAGGCAGGACCTACCCTTGATAAGTCCCAACTGAGCTGAGTCGAGAGTCTGAAGGTTACCTATTTCCATGTTTATTAGTTCCATAATGATGCTTTCCATAGTCTTAAACTTGAGGCTGGTCAGGCTTATGGGTCAGACCTCTTAACTGTCCCTATTTTGTATGGACACTTCTGATGTTTCTCAAAATTCTGTTCCATTGCTCCTAAATTTGGAAATCATTTTGAGAATTTCTAAGATAGTAGTGCCAAAATTTAAAATGTGTCCCTAATTTGGGGCCTTTTTTACTTTGTCCCAAATTCTGTTAATAGCTCTGTTATGGTATATAGTAACCTGGGTTCCCACCTTTGTGCAAAGGAATGACTGTTGTTAGTAGAGTGGCTGTGTTGTCTGAGTATGAATATACAATGTCATTTATTATTAGCTTTGTGCAATGCTGGGCATTGGCTGTGAGATTTCAAACACAGATAAAGAAGGTTTTCTAGTTATCTTTCATTTGGGTGGCTATTTTTACCTCATAGCTGGCTTTAGTTGACTTGATCAGGATCTAGAGGTCCTTATTTAGTTTTAACAAGAATGTTTTTGGCTTCTTGAGATTTGATTCAGTTCTGCATGCAATGAGTTTTTTTTTTCTTTTATTATAGAGTCTGTTTATCTTAAGGTTCCACCATAGGGGTTCACTTTTCAGTATGGCATATTTATTTCATAGGGGACATATGTGTCTGTGCAACTATTTAAATATGCATAGAATTTGACAGTAAAGGAGTCTGTATAAACAGTAGGATCACCAAGGTGGGGTGGGTCGGGTGGGGCTTTTGGATTTAGCCAGCTCATCACTCAATTTCTTCACATAGTCTATGAATATTCAGTTATTGCAGGATACTTCAGGCTTCAGTCTTATGGTGAATCTGACTGATTTGTGGTCTGATTTAACCAGGGAGAAGGTTTCAGTTGAAGGTAAGGATCAAAGCTATGAGTTTATCTCCCTTGTTAGGGTACAGATAAACTGGTCCAGATATGAAGTCCAGTAATATCTGGGTATACATGTTTGAGGACATACAAGTATCTCAGTTTATGTGAGGATACTTTAAGTCTCCTAGGAGAATGTTGAATAGCTTGATACATAGGGACTCCATACTGGTTAGGTAGGAGGTAGGAGCCAAGGGGGATATAAGGACAGTCATGTAGTTAGCTGTGATGTAATAAGATGTTTTGTTTATATTAGGTTACAGTAATTTCTTTTACAGAGAGTCAGGAATATAGCAAAGCTTAATGTAGATGTTTTTCTTTATTTATTTGAGACTGTCCTGCAATGCTGTTTTAAATATTTCATGTGGTTTTGAACTCTGATGTAACTGTGATTATATACTATTTTCTTGCTCTTTTATTATTAAATATATTTAATGAAAAATTATATGGTGCTGCTTACTGCTTGCTGTGATGTATTTGAAGTCTTCTTAAGACACTCAGTCTTGCTGGCTGGATTCTGCTAAAATTCAAAGTCTGGTTATATTTGCATTCACAGTCCGTTGCATACAGAAACTTGCAGAATCTACACTGATGAGAGAATATACTTTGCAGCATCAACTTTAGAGCAGTAACAAATAACTTTTTATAATAAACCAAATGGACTAAAGTTGCAGCTTAAAGTACTGTTCCAACTTTACTTCTCATATAGTACAGATGATGTGAGAGATATAACATTTACCTCAGGACAAATGTGTCCCTACCATACCCCCAACATAACTGTATTCATACAGCTCTTTATATACAACTTTAGTCCTCTTGGTATTCTATTTTGGAGAATTGCTCATCCTGTAGAAACAGTACTAATTGTTGCAGATGCTGATTCAAACTGCTGACTTGATAATATTATTTTTAAGCTTCCTTGTTTAACAGTGTCTTGTAAGAGACCAGCTTTTCTGACAGTGTGAACATCCTGTATTTTATTTGGATCTTTGTATAAGAACATCTGTTATTTTGCCAATGCTGATAACAGTGTCCTGTTGTCCATGCAGAAAAACATGTTTTTGAGGAAACACATTGTCACAGTGTCATAAACATGTCCTGTTATTTAAGGAAACATATTGTGTCCATTCTTTTTATATGCAGAAAAACATGTCAGTGTTCTTTACAAGCAGATTTAGCATTTTTGCTCTTGCATACATCCTGTTTTTAAGTATGTAAGGGAAAAATGTCCATTCAGCAGGTTCCTTATTTTCCAAGCCATGGTCATTTAGTATGGTTGCTGATTACATATTACTAAACTCTGTTTCTGCATTTAAGCAAGCTTTTTCTTTTAGCATATTTACAACAGAATTAATTTCAGCCTTATATTCATAATATCTAACAATTCCCTCTGTTTTTAAACATGCTCAAAACATTTTATATAGAAAACACATTAAGAAACAAACCTATAGTCTTCTTTTGATACAAGTCAAAATGCAATTTTACATAATTAATATAATGATATTAAGTATTACTACCAAAACTGAATGTATTTAAAACTTTTTCTTTTGCAGACCATTCTGTGAAAATATTTTATCAGTTATGAGCTGTGTCTGCTTTAACGTTATTTTTTTTAACTTGATCAATTTATTCTTCTGCAATCACAGAATTCAATTTATGACTTAGAACTGTCCCATTAACTCTTTGCAACTGTTGAATTAACTATAAGAGACAAGAACCACGTGCTACTGCAAGCATTTATACACTGCTGAAAATATACAGTTTTAATGTAATTTTAACCATCACATTGTGTTCATGTCTCTGAACTGCTCATTAACATCTTGGTAAAATCCTGAACTGGGCTTAAAGAATGCTATGTACATATTAGTCCATTAGCTGTATATGAGTACAATATTTTAATATAATTTTCTTCTAACTGGGGTAAAACCAGTGATATTACAACTTGACAAATTACTTTTGAACTTATTACGATGCATCCTATACAGTATGTATTTACACTGACTGTTTGCTATTTATGCATTTCAATCTAGTAGGTACCCTGGACCCATTTTTTCTTTAAATGTGGTTTTTCACACATATTCATTACTAGACATTAATTTCATTTGTACTGAAGTCTTCTGCATTTGTATATACAAAGACTATAAAGTACATTTAGTCTAATCTTACAAATTTAATAACATTAATATTAAGCAAAATCTTGGAAAATGTTTATGTCTCTTTAGAAATATCTAGTGGAATTGATACCAAATCCATACGTCCTGTTATTTTAAACTACATACTCAGCAATTAAAAATATTCATGCATTTTTATACCAACATTGTTTTGCCAAAAACATATTAAAAATAGTGACCAATCTTGTTTAATTTTTTTACATATCTTTACTTACTCTTGTATAGCTGTAATAAAGCAATTTAAATAATCTTGTGATTTTTAAACCATCTCTTATATAGCTTTACAGTGTAACAGGCTGTAAATACAATTTAATACTAAACAATACAATAATAACCATTATGATAGCTATTAACAACTTGTAAAACATCTTATCCTGTCAGGTTTAATCCAGTTTACCAGTATTTTTAATACCATAATATCTGTTTTCTCCTCCCCCTAAAAGAGTATTGTCAAGAAGGAATGATATATTATTTTCTGTAGCTTTATTTTAGAGCCTTGTTGTTTATTATTTTTGTAGCTTTATTTCAGACCCTTGTTATTTATTTTTTCTGTAGCTTTATTTTAGACCCTTGTGCAATACTGCTCACATAGTCAGTGTAAAACTGAGAAAGTACCCCTCCCCCTGCAGCATTGCAGCATTGTTAATCTCTTTTATGCTGTGAGAATAGAATGTATGTCAGCCCAACACTTTGGTTATACATTTATTTTATTAGGTTACCAAACTATAGACCCCTGCCTGATTTGATCATTTTTATAAAGCTGTTACTGTTTATTACCTCTAGTAGGTATTTATACCCTCCTGCACAATTGATTTGAACTGCATGTATACTATAGCCCATTTGCTGGCTGTACTGGATAACATTTACTTACAAACAGATTATCAGTGACATCTATGCACAATTGTGGCATTTTATTACAATTACCAAATAGTGTTGCATGTAAACATTTTAACAATTATGTTTTAATAGCAATGATGCTTTAGAAAAACTCAAACTACTTGTCTGGCAATCAGTCTTGTTTATCTTATCTTTCCAACATTTCCTGTAACTATTCATCTAGTCTAGGAAGGTCTGAGCTCACATTTCATACTCTGTAAACTATAATTAATTCTTTTGGCATTTTTCCTTTAATGTGATTGTGATTTGCATAACTATGCATTTATACTACATAAACAGACATTATTTTACAATTAGCTTAAATGGATTTCAGTATTTTCTTTTATTTATTTAACTGTCCTGCCATTAATTTTGCAAAAACGGTTTGACTAATACCATCTGTGATTTTTTTTTTTTTTAATTCAGAACTTTAACTGTTTAATGTGGTGTTACTATACAATTATAAAAAAATATTGTAAAAAACAAAATAGATATTAGTTTAACCAACACATGTTTATATTTATATTATTTATATTTGCTGTTGTCTGCCTTTTGCTTTTGTGCATTTTAAACAAATGTACTCTAGATGAAAAGAACATACATGCATGTCTGTCTTGTATCTGTGTATCTTCATACAAGCATGTCAGTCTTGTGACTACTCTTATTAACTATTTTTATTTAATTTTATGCACTAGAACAGTATAGTGTAACTATTTTTATGTAATTTTTATACACTAAACCTGTTGTGTACCTTTTGACTATGCTATTAGCAGTTATATACTGTACTACTGATAAATGTCTTGCTTTAACTGAATGAAAGTAAAACATTTGAGAATGATTTGTCCAGACATCAGATCCTACCATCCTACCATGTATGTTTAACCATTTTCAAAACATAAACATATTATAAAATATATTTCTTTTGCACAGATTAACTGTGTATGCAGGAAGTTCCCAGTCTTTGTCAGTTCAGCTAATTTATTTTCTTTATCCTGCAACTGCTGTTGAATTTCCTGTAATGTTGCATGGTTTTTCTGACATTCTTCAGTAAGCTGTTCTGCTGAATTTGAAACTCCTATGCACTTTTGAAAAGATGTATGCATAACTTGCCTAAACTTTCTGAACTTATTGTGTCTGTCTTTTAGAAGTTTATTACATTTCTTTGTAACAAAATGTACTAGGGGTTCTATCAGTAACTGATTTAACTCACATGTGGTGAAAGGACATAACTGTTCAACATCTGAATGTACTGGAAACACGTTACCCTTAGTTAATTCTTT
This sequence comes from Protopterus annectens, assembly GCF_019279795.1. Classification (NCBI taxonomy): domain Eukaryota; kingdom Metazoa; phylum Chordata; order Ceratodontiformes; family Protopteridae; genus Protopterus; species Protopterus annectens. The sequence continues at coordinate 991,918,731 of NC_056744.1, forward strand.
ATCATGAACAGGTCTGTCTTCACAGTCTATTTTTTTAGAAATATGATGCAATATTTATTTATGGCATAATACACAAAATGCCGTTTTTGTTGAAGCACACAATAAATATTTGTCATATTTCACATGGTTTTCTTTGAGATACCAGTCAAATATTGTAATACATTTGCATAATGCCTTACTATCAACCTGCCCTAATAAGGTTTTATATTTACTAATGTGCTGTGTATACCAACATTGCAATTTACTAAAGTTTGGTTTACTCCTGCATGAATTATAAATAATATCCATACTAATAATATCCAAACTGTCTAATAATATACAAACTAACATCATCCACACTAAATATGTGACACAGAAAAAAGCCTTACCAGTTAGCAAGAAAACAGGTGATCAGGCTGTTGTTGCTGATGGCTAGAAATTTTTTCAGAGTCACTTGAGAAGCTGGTGAAGCACAACAGGCAGTGGACTGCTGTACAAGTGGACATCCACCTTTTCTTGGAGAATTTATGGCACTGAGAATTTCTTGAACTAGTCTCACTCCAGATTTTAGACGTCTAAAAAACTTTACTACTGCAAGCTGCATAAACTGGAATACTTCTGTTTAGGATTTACACATATGTACAAATGCTAGTTACTGCAATTTGACTAAAGTGTCCTTCTGCAGGGCTTACCATCACTCCCCCCGTGTTTGAATTGCAGATTTTAGGTTCAAATGCAGGCTAGCTTGCCATTGAAAAATTATATGGAGCTTACTGCTTGCTGTGATGGATTTGAAGTCCTCTTAAGACACTCAGTCTTGCTGGCTGGATTCTGCTAAAATTCAAAGTCTGGTTATATTTGCATTCACAGTCTGTTGCATACAGAAACTTGCAGAATCTACACTGATGAGAGAATATACTTTGCAGCATCAACTTTAGAGCAGTAACAAATAACTTTTTATAATAAACCAAACGGACAAACGTTGCAGCTTAAAGTACTGTTCCAACTTTACTTCTCATATAGTACAGATGATGTGAGAGATATAACATTTACCTCAGGACAAATGTGTCCCTACCATACCCCCAACATAACTGGATTCATACAGCTCTTTAAATACAATTTTAGTCCTCTTGGTATTCTATTTTGGAGAATTGCTCATCCTGTAGAAACAGTACTAATTGTTGCAGATGCTGATGCAAACTGCTGACTTGATAGTATTATTTTTAAGCTTTCTTGTTTAACAATGTCTTGTAAGAGACCAGCTTTTCTGACAGTGTGAACATCCTGTATTCTATTTGGATCTTTGTATAAGAACATCTGTTCTTTTGCCAATGCTGATAACAGTGTCCTGTTGTCCATGCAGAAAAGCATGTTTTTGAGGAAACACATTGTCACAGTGTCATAAACATGTCCTGTTATTTAAGGAAACATATTGTGCCCATTCTTTTTATATGCAGAAAAACATGTCAGTGTTCTTTACAAGCAGATGTAGCATTTTTGCTCTTGCATACATCCTGTTTTTAAGTCTGTAAGGGAAAAATGTCCATTCAGCAGGTTCCTTATTTTCCAAGCCATGGTCATTTAGTATGGTTGCTGATTACATATTACTAAAATCTGTTTCTGCATTTAAGCAAGCTTTTTCTTTCAGCATATTTACAACAGAATTAATTTCAGCCTTATATTCATAATATCTAACATTTAAACCTTTCATTGTGACTGATATTTGTAAGACATATTTAAGATCTGAGAGTACTTGCATATTTATTTTTTGACACTGTGTAGGCCACTCCAGGCCACTCCTGATAGTACAAATGGTAGTTTGACCAAGAGCAAGGCTAACAGTAACATTACACAGTGATATTAGACACCCTTTGTTGTACTGCGGTGGTGGTGCTGCGATAGCATTGTCGCCTCATAGTAAGACGCTGTCCAGTTCGATTCTCAGCTAGAGCGTCTTCTCTGTGTAGACATGTATGATTGGGCGTACCTTCGTTGAAGGTTGTGCATCAGACCTGGCAAGTCGGTACGTAAAAATCTACTGCCAATCATTAGCGGACCGGAGTTCCGCTGTGGCGACCCCTAACCGGGAAAAGCCGAAAGACACAACAACAACAGCAATTGGTCACCCTTTGTTAAGGGCCTCAAAGTAGCTGATAAGGAGTGGCTGGTGGCAGTATAGACTACCTTATAGTCTGGGCAGAAGGGGGCATAACTAGTACCCTGTGCCAGCCTTTCCCAGGTATGTGTGTAAATCAAACCTCAAAGAGTGTGTGTGCCAGTTACTTGGGCAGAGACATAAAGCAAATGCAAGGAGATGTGAAAGTGAACTGCCGTCACTAAAACCACACAAACTGTTTCAATATTTCAAACTGGAATATAGGGAACTTTTCTGGCAGATTATACTGGATGCCACTAAAGAACCGGGTTTAAATGAAATGCTTTCAATCAAACCAGTATTAAAGTTAAGAGCTGCCAAGTTGTAAATGTCCCTATGTCCACTAGATGGTAGTAGAACCATATACAACCTCAACAGATACATTCAGTTCTTTTGTGTTGAACATTCATTGAAAGTTAGTATTTAAACAGCATTTTGCCCTACTTTATTTTCATTTTAAGGATACTTATTTTAAACATGTTTTTATTCAATTAATTGAATTTTCACAACAATGCATTAAAGTATTTATTCATTTTTTTAACACATTTATTACTTATATTTTATATTTTAAACAACCATTTTGGAATCAAGTTTGAATTTAATTATCAATTAATTAGATTCCTTAATTGACAGATGTATAAAAGGTGTGTGTATTTGTAATGTATTGTATCAAGAATTGTGTCTTTCTGAGGAAGAAATCCGAAAACGCAGTTTTGTTTTTACAAGCGTTAAATTAAACCTGTTTTTATCACTTTACGTTTATTTTGAGTTTATTTCATTGAATTAACTCTGATCTATTCAGTTTGGGTCTCATACCCTTATTTGGTCTCCAGAGACATAAAGCACTGGTTAGACAGAGAGGGTGCTGGGGATCTGGAGAAAGAGGGAGAAACCGGCCCTGGACTGACTGTGGTCTCTGTGTACTCTTAAGGGAACCTATAATCCTCCCAATGTATGTCCCCCACTACTGCTAGTAGTGAGGATTGAGGCTCCTTGATTACTGTTGCCAGTGGTGGGCCATCAAATAGCATTCTTTAGACCCTTTACCTATTGTAGGTTAAACTATGAAAGTCCATACATTTCCTTTTCCTTTTATCATTAGTTATCACTTTTGCTGTAGCCAGTCACCTTGATTGTAAATTATGCCAATGTAGTCAATATTGCTAAATGTTGTACCTGCAAAGCTTTTTCTGTTGGCAAGATGACTTGTATACTATCTCAAAGAGTGTATGAGCATGATTATGTAATCACAGCAATAATTAGAACTATTGCATTATGTAAACAGCCTTCTACAGTTTTCATATTAAGAAAATGTGTTCTTTGTGGTTGAAACTATGAATTTGGACACATGGATTGTACCCTTAAAAACATCTTGCCTTGGCAGTTGATGTTAAATGCTGGATTAAATGATGACAGTAGCACTTGGGCTTCAGGCCAGTTATTTTACGTTAGGAAGGATTGCGGTCTGCACTCTTGTGGGAGGAGAGGCTGGACTCTGCCCTTCTGAGCTGAATAAGCGACTTTTCTTGATACTAAGTATAATTTTTGTTGCTTTCCACATCTGAATACCTAGCGACTGTATTTCGCCTGCCTTTCTGTTACACTGAAGCTGTTTTTACTGCATTTAACTTAATATTGCACTTGGAATCCTTGTTTGTTACTATTTGACTGTATTTGTAGCAAATTCTTCTGTGTAAGCTGTAGTAGCTGATTCATAGCATTTATAAGTGTTTGCTGTACCTGTTTCTGCCTGTTCTGTGAAAAAAAAAAAAAAAAAAAAGAAAAAATATCTCTTGTTTTTCCTGCTTTACTAGTTTAGTCCAGTTTCAGAGTTGCTGATTCCTGGGCTTTGGTTGTAGTTCCTGTGTACTGTTTCCTTGCCTTATTTGGGGGAGAGGAAGTTACCTTGCTTACCAGTGGGAGTGGGAAGCATTGAGCTGCCTTTTGTCCAGTTTAGTGAGGTTTCAGCCAGTAACTAGTAGTTTATTGGTCGTTTTGGGCCAGTTTCTAGCTTTTTCCAGACCCCTGGTATAAAACGCGGTAAAGCTGTAGCTGATTTAAGCGAGCTGCCACTGTTGCACACTAGGGCAGCGCCCGGTTAGGCAGGTTTAAACTATTCGGGCTACCTAAAGTCCACTCTTCAAATTTTCCCTTAAAACTACCTTCCTCGAACTATACTACTGATCTAATCAGCTTATCCTAGAACTAAAAAGATCATCTCCACTTGACTCCAAGTAGACTATTCTCTATCTGTTAAACCTAGCACTTGCTCCTACAGTACTTATTACCTTGATACGGCACTCTTGTCATAGATAGTACCCCAAAAAGGTAACCCCCATTTCTCGGTCACCCACGTCCCCTGAATCTTTTTAAAGTTTTTGTCTATCCTTCTAGCATGTCGAGGGATCAGTTGCTAGTGTCCTCTCCTGCTCAGCTGGTGAACCTGGGAATACTGAGGCAATGTTACAATTGCCTCATGTACACAGACAACCCTCTCCTCCTCCCACAAAACACAAATACATGCGAGATGCAACTATACGGCCAAACTGGAGGCTGAGCTCTCTCAACACAGGACTGGCAAGACCAGTCAGGAGGAGAAGGTTACCACACACACTATAGACCCAGTCTCACATAGCACCATTACAACCTCAAATCATACACATAAACACACAAAGACATACTCGGAGGCTCTGATCAAAATCTACCAAAACAGCAGAGGCCACCAAAGCAGACACCCAAACAACCACCACCTCAGAACACAACACCTGCAACACATAGACCTCACAGTCAGAGTGTCAAACAGTCACAGCCCTTAAGGCCAAACACAATGCCAGACACACTAGTCATTGGTGACTCCATAGTCAGACACACTGATGTCCCGCTCACCAGACTGAGTAAGGAGAAGGTCACAGTAAGCTGCCTGTCGGGCGCTAGAATCCGCCACATAACGCAAGCACTCAGGTCTCTCAACAGCAAGTACAAATATGACTCAGTCATTGTCCACGCTGGTGTAAACGACCTGAGACGCACCTCCTTGGACTACATGAAAAGAGACATTGAGGAGCTCTCTGACTATGTAGCCCAGGCAGGTATGACCCTGACCTTGAGCAGTATCCTACCTTCACCAAGAGTGATGCCACAATACAGAGATAAGATGATCAGCTTTAACAATTGGCTTAAACACTGGTGTCATTCAAAGGGATCCAGTATCTGTCTGCCTGGGATGACATGCTGGACAAGCCACGCTGCTGAGGGACGGCTTGCACCTGTCACCCTGGGATTCGGATATTGGCAAAGGCTCTTGCCACCCCATAGTGCCTTTTTAGGCAAGGCTCAAATTCTAAACCTACCACCCTAGAACACAAAAAGAAAAAACTAAGGGTAATGCTGCTCAATGCCAGAAGTCTCAATCTCAAAATGCACGTTTCGAGGCCCTTCTCAGTATGGAGAACATCGATGTCTGTGCTGTGACAGAAACCTGGTTCAAGGCTCCTGAGAGCACCCCAGCGCTATCAGGTTTTACCTCATATCATGCGTTCCGGCCCCAAAGTCCGGACAATACCAAGAAAGGGGTATCCATATTCATTAAGGACACCCACACCTCAAGACTGGTGGCAACGCACGATGCATCGGAGACCATCCAGGTGCAATTAACCATAGGCAAGACTGCTCTGCAAATTGTAGCATGTTACAGGCCACCCTCACAAACTCAGGAACCTCACATGGCCTTCCTGAAAACACTAGAGGGATAAATGTATCACCAAACACCATCATACTAGGTGACTTCAATTACCCTAATATAGACTGGGAACACTACTCAAGCCCAAACACCCTAGCCCAAAAGTTCCTGGAATTCATAAACTCAAATGCCATGGAACAACTAGTCACCATCCCCACAAGAGGAGATAACATACTTGATCTCATCATCACGAACATGGGAGCACAATGTTCAACACCGGAAGTATAGCCCTCACTGGTGAGATCAGATCACAAACTAATCTCGCTGGAGGTCCTCATCCCACCCCCACCTGAAATAAAAAAGACCACAGTAAAGAACTTCTCAAAAGCCGACTTCACACTTCTAAAGACTAGTGTGGTCTCCTTTAAGGCCCCCGAGCTGGTGGAAAACAGTACTCAAGCTGCTGAATCACTTACAGACGCCTTCTACCAGCACCTGCAGGACTGCATGGATAAGGCAATCCCAAACAAAACAAAGACTCTTAGTACCAAAGGCAAGCGTCCAGTCTGGTGGACCCCAGCCATAAACAAACTCTACAATAAAAGGAGGAAGCTACTACAAGATACAGCAAAATCCTTAAAAGGTAAGACACCCTTGATCACTATAAGTAAAAAACTAAGAGCTCTCATAAAATCATCCAAAGCAAATTTCGAGAGAAAAATAGCTAAAGACTCAAAAGACAATCATAAGGCCTTCTTTAGCTATGTTAGACACCTAGGAGGAAACTCCCAGATATGCTCAGAACTAGTTCAAAATGATGTGAAGATTACTGATCCTACAGACATTGCCAACATACTGGCTGACAGGTTCAGTGCAAACTTCTCCCCTCCCCAAAAAAGAGAAATCTAAACCAAACGATTGCAGCCACACAAACATCTCCAACAACCAAGTGAGAACTGCTCTCTCCAAAGCAAAAAACACAGCATCCATGGGACCTGATGGTGTCCCCGGCTGTGTGCTCCACGAACTCAATGAGGAATTAAACCCACAGCTAGGACAGCTGTTTAATCAAAGTCTTACCTCTGGATGCATTCCAGGAGTGGCGCACTGCAACTGTGGTCCCACTTCACAAAGGCGGTGCCTCCACCGACCCTGGAAATTACCGCCCATTAGCCTGACAAGCCTTATCTGCAAAGCCATGGAGAGGATCATAATGGACCTCATAAATAAAGACATAGGGAATTTGCAGACTTTGGATCCAACCCAGTTTGGCTTTGTCAAAGGCAGATCATGCCTTTTAAACTTGGTTGACTTCTCGAAACAGTCACCAAAGCCATTGACGAGGAAAGGCAGTCCATACAGCCTACCTCGATCTGGCTAAGGCCTTGATACAATACCCCACTCGGGTATCATTGAAAAACTCATCAGCTTAAATGTTAACCCATACATCACAAGATGGGTTGCAAACTGGCTGAGTGACAGAACCCACAGGGTCAGAGTTGCTGGCGCCATGTCAGACTCAAAACCTGTCACAAGTGGTGTCCCACAGGGCTCAGTCCTGGGCCCACTCTTGTTTGGCATCTACTTTTCCGAAGTACAAGCAAACACAGGAGGGTTATGGCTGACAAAGTTTGCAGATGAGTGCAAACTGGGCCATAGTAGAAAACACATCTGACACAGATATCCTTCAGAAGGGTCTCACAGAAGCGGATAACTGGTGCCAGAGCCACGGCCTGAAGTTACATGCCAGGAGATGCATAGTCATACCCTTTGGGAAAAACAAGGTTACCCCTAGCTACCAAATAGGTGGCAATCCACTGAGCACAGAAGAAGTTATCAGGGACCTGGGGACCCAGGTTGATAGTAGTCTGTCATTCGACACCCATGTAGCTAAAGTAGTTAGGAAGACTTTCTACATTGCCCACCTTATCATGAAGGGATTCTCATCTAGATCAAGGGAGGTCATAGTCTCCCTTTACTCATCACTCATCAGACCAATGATTGAGTACAATGCCCCATTTGGGATGTATCTGACCCGACACCTGCAGCAGCTGGAGAGGCCACAAAAGTTCCTCACCAAAAGGATAAAGGGTCTCAAAAATCTGTCCTATGCTGCCCGACTGAAAGAACTCCAGCTCTATTCAGTCGCCACCGCTTGCTCAGAGGTGACCTTTGCCTAACATACAAGGCCATGTCAAACCCAGATTTGATGAATATGCTTCACCTCAAAAAATCTAGATCCATCAGGGCCACAAGGGCAGGAGACTTAAACCTCGACACGGCTATTAATAGGACGTGCTGGAGGGATAGATTCATTACCCAAAGACTCCCTATGCTGTGGAACAAAATCCCGGTACATGTGAGGCAGAGCACCTCGCTGGCCTTGTTCAAGAGAAATCTTGACCAATGGATGGGAGATCGCAGATATACCCCAGGGATTACCTCAGTGTCACTGCTCGACAGAGGCACAGCAAAATAATGGGTATAGTTCCCCATACTAAAGGGGTGGCGTAAGCCACAAAACGATGGGCTAGGCTTGTAAATGCCCTCGGGCAGATAGCCTAGTATAAACCTATGAACCTAAACCTATGAACCTATTAAATCTGTTTTAAGGGTATGACCATTAAAATTATATAAACATTTTTCACTCAGAATGTAGTTTACTTCGTCAATTTTATTACATACGTTATCATTTTGCATGGCTTACTGACCTGCGTCAATACTCATTTCTTGTGCTGAAAATTGATTTGTTATGATTGTTTTTCATTGTATAGAATTTTGAATTTTATTATGCTTTTTTAATCAGGTGACCTGTGAATTTGTTTATTTAAGCAATGTGTATTTTGTGCTTCACCATTTTGAATAACTGAGTTTTATGACTACAAGACAAAAAGTGCTTAGTCTTTGTCAATATTTTTATAGCTGCATCCTATTTCTCCATTGTTATCAGTTTCGAGTAAGGGCATGATAAATCCACTCAAAACAGAAAAAAAGACAGGTATTTCAAATTTAAATCAAAGCTGGTAAACTAGTTAAATTAATTACCGAATATAAACCCAACAAAAATGAAATCTAATAAAATAATATTATGTTGAAAGAATGGCATGACCAAATGACATTTTGCACTTGTATTTTGTATTAATATGGTGCCCTTAAGCCCAAATAACTAATTAAAAACTACTGCTTATACACTTTATGTGCAGCATTGCAACAAATGAATTCCTTTTTCCATCCCCATTTTAGCATGATTGTTATGTTTGGATTGGAAACTGACATTCTGTCAACAGCATTTAACAAAAACAGGGATTACTTCTTCCAGACAGAATGTCAGTGAAGACAGATGCAGGGCAGCATGCATTTGCTAGGGGGTATGTGAGAAAGAGGAACATTAGAGTGGAGTACAAATTTTTGACTTGAATGGTTCTGGGAGAAGCTCTAAGATACACACCTGAGTTCAGACTGACTGCATGGAGAAAGGCAACTTGTTGGGATACCATGAAGCTGGAAGGAGGGAGCACATTTGGCTGGCATAAGTAGAAGCTTAAAGGAAATTCAGGTTGCTGGAAAGCTGCTAAGGAAAATTACTTATTTGTATGTTAAGTTATGTGGAAATGTTATCCTGAAGAGGGAAGCTGTAAAGTGTTTTCTTATCTAGAAGGTGAACTCTATTAAAACTGTTGAGTACTGTTTATTATATTTTGGGAAATCTGTGAATTTCCAGTGATTAGGTTTCTGTTCATTATTTATTTGCTCACAATCTTGAAAGTCAGAGATTGTTTTTTGTTTTCAATGAATTTATATTGAAACCTGTAGCTACAGTGTTTTCTTTTGTAAACCACACAAAATGTGAAAAGTTGATATTGTGATTATAAAACTATATGGATTTGCTACACCACAAACTGAATAACACAATGGCATTACCTACCTTTTGAATTGCTTGTATTTATTTTTCTGAACTAGTTGCATGCACTTTTTTCCCCAGAACAAAATGTTATTCATTAAGATCTCAATAGCAAGCATCAGTAAAACTGTCTCTGTAACTGTAACAGATGTTCAAATGTTTGCAAACATGTAATTCAAATTATATTTGTTCTGCAGCCCTTTTGTGACCGAACACTAAAATGCTTAATACTTGACTGGAAAAAAATGCACAACAATTTTAACATACTTAGCTCTTGTATAAAAGTTTATGCAGTTACTTATTTGATAGCTGGATAAATAGAGTGATCTTGTAAACATTCATTTTTAGACTAGCCCTTTGATCAGCAAGCCTCTGAGTGGTGGGTAGAAACCAATGTATGTGGAAAGAGGGAAGACACAGTAATCAGGTAAGAGGAATAAACTTCAGATGGTGGAGGGTTAAGACACCAACACTGGCTACTGTGCTACCCTTTAAATGCTAGGAGCCTAAACAATAAACTCTACACCCTAACAGCTCTCCTCATTCTGGAGAATATAGACATCTGTGCTATTAAGGAAATATGGTTTAAAGCCAAAGAAAGTACTTCATCAGTGCAAGGCTGCAATACCTTCCACACATTTTGACCAACAGCAGCACAGACAGGGGCTAAAGGCGAACGTGTCTTAATCTATGTTAGCAACAAATACAACTCAAGATTGATTAAACAGGATGATGCTCTGTAGTTCATCCATGTCCAAGTCTTCATACACAAGGTTCCTTACTATGTCCTGATGTCCTGGCCAGCTACAGGTCACCCTCTATGGACCATGTACCTTACAACTTTTACCTAGACCTACTAGAGGTGCTCACCACCCAACCAAATGCCATATTCATGGGAGACTTTTACTAGCCCTCTATAGAATGGGATATGTACACTGCCTCTAACATACAGGGAAATGTTTCCTAAACTTTATAAACACAAGCACCCTGGACTAGATTGTGCACAATCCAACCAGAGGACCACACATACTAGATACTATAGTCAGCAATAAGGAAAAGCATTTCACCCCCCATGTCATGTTTTCATTGGTGAAGTTGGACCACAAAGTTATCCCTTGAAATAGAAATCAACCCAGAAAAACCAACTAAACCAGTAACAGTTAGGAATTATTCAAAAGTAAACTAAACCCTATTAAAAGACAGTTTGTCAATATTCACAACTCCAGAAAGCCTGTATAAACATGTAAATGGCTGCATTGAGGCTGCCATACCTACTAGAAGTAATCCCAGATCTAACACTAAAAATAAAATCCACTGGTGGATTCCTTCCCTTAACAGGGTATATAATAAAAGAAAAAAGTCATGGCCAAAATCAGAAAGAGCAACTTTCATAGAGACAAGACCTCTAGGATTCAAATAAATAAGAAACTATGACAACTAATAAAGTCTAACAAGCCCAATAACAAGGTCAGGATAGTCTCCCAGGCTGACAATCACAAGGCCTTCTTCAGCTGTGTCAGGAACCTTAAGGGTAACATTCAGCAGTGTGCAGAACTGGTGGTAAATGTCACAACCTCCATTGACCACGGTGATATAGCAAATCTACTAGCAGATAAATTTAGATGCAACTTTACCCTCCCCACAACTCCCTGTGGAATCCCTTCTAGCACATGCCCTCATCTATCAAACAGGCAGGAGGTCCTGGTAGCACTTGCTAAAGCTAAACACACTGCTTCAATGGGCTTGACAATATCCTCAGCTGCTTTCTAAAGAGCCCAAAATATGACCTAGCAAGATCACTTGAGGCACTCTGACTACAGCCTCAAAATGAGTTACATGCCAGATGACTGGATAGCTGCATTGGTCATGCCTCTTCATACGTGTGGACCATCATCTGAATCCAGGAACTACAGACTCATTAGTCTGACAAGTCTAATATGCAAAACCATGGAATGAATTATCATGAAAATGATCAAAAAGGACATTGGAAACGTATAGATACTGGACTCATCTCAGAATGGCTTTGTTAAGGGAAGGTCTTGCCTACTCAACCTGGTAGTATTCTTTCAGAGAGCCATCAAAGCTATGGATGAGGGGAAAATGGTGCATACCTCCTACACTGACCTGGATATGGTGTTCAGTTTAATATACCACTAAGGTATTGTTGACAAACTCTCAGAACTAGGCATAAATCCCTAAATAACAAGCTGGATAGCTAGCTGGTTCACAGATAGCATCCAACAAGTTAGAATCATTTAGACCACCTACACCAAGAGACCGGTCACGTATGGAATACCCCAGGGCTCCGTGTTGGGTTTATCCAACACATAGCCAAGATAGTAAGAAAATCATTCTATGCTGCCCAACTCATAATCAAGGCTATGCCATCCATGCCCAAGGAAGTTATAGTATCACTCTACTCATCCTTCATTAGACCCATCATTGAGTACAATGCCCCCTTTGTCATGTACCTAACCAGGTACATGCAACAGATGGAATGCCCTGCAAGGTTCAGTACTAAGAGAATCTGGGGTATGAATATCATATCCTACACAGACTGCCTTAAGGCCCTATCTCTGTATTCAGTTTTCTACAGATTACTGAGAGGTGACCTGTGCCTGGCATATAAGGCATCCTCAGATCCAGCTTGATGGATCACTTGCACACCTGAAAAACAAACAGCACCAGAAACACTAAATCCAAGAAACTGAGCTTTGCCTACGACATAAATAAAGCATGATGTAGAGACTGATATATGTCTCAGAAGATCCCCACTCTTTGAAATATGCTCACTGTCTATGTAAAACAGAGTTCATCCTTGAACCTATACAAACAAAATCATTGGATGTGAAATCGCAAATTCACCCCCACTCAAGCCCAGATGTCTCTGACAGACAGAGGTTGATAGTAAGTAAATTAATCTTCAACTAACATAACCCCCTCCATGTAACCCTTACTTCACCTATTAACTGGGAATCATATACAACACCAAATAAACAGCCACAGAGATTTCTGGATTTTGTAAACACAAACTCCCTAGACCAGAATGTCAATACACCAACCAGGGGTGCAGTCATACTGGATCTGATCCTCACTAATATGGGAGAGTGCTGCACACCCCAAAGTATAATGTCCACTCTGGTAAGGTCAACCCACAAAATGGTCTCCTTTGAAGTAAAAATAAAACCTGGAACTCCAGGTAACCATGGAATATTCAGGAAATACTCTAACTTACTATTTCTAAGTGATAACCTGGCAAAATTTCAAACTCACATAAGCCCCGAGAACATTGCTGCAATGGAAAAAAATTATCATGGAAATGATCAATACTGACATAGGAAACCTCCAGACACAGGACCCAGCCCAATTTGCTTTCATCAAGGACAGATCATGCCTACTTAACCTGATGGACTTCTTTTGAGAAGGTCACCAAAGCAATGGATGAGGGCAAAATGGTTCACACTGCCTACCTTGACCTGGCCAAGGCATTTGACGCAATACCACATGCGGGCATTATTGACAAACTCAAGAGGTTATGTACAAACCCCTATGTCACCCAATGAATAGCCAGCTAGCTCACAGACAGGAACTTGCAGTCCACATCTCACAAGCAGAGTTGCTCAGGTATTGGTCCTGGGACTGCTCCTTTTTGACATTTGCTTCTCTGAAGTCAAAGCCAATGTCAATGACCTCTGGCTAACTAAATTTGCAGCTGACTGCAAATTAGGAGCTGTCATTGAAACCCCCACTGACACAAATGTTCTCCAAGAGGGGCTGACACAAACAAATAACTGGTGTCAGAGCCATGGACTAAAACTAAAAGCCAATAAATGCAAAATAGTATCCTTTGGGAAGTTATCCACCCCTGATAACTATCATATTATCAACATACTCCTATGAGATGACTGAGTAGTTAGGGACTTGGGGACACACATAAACTGTAATCTAGCCTTTGATCATTGAGTTTATACAACAGTGGTGGCTGGTGACTTCATATCAAAGGGGGGCACACTGACATGTTCCCTTGCAAAGTTATTTACCAATAATTTCATAAGTACCATAACCTAAGTCTGAAACAAACTTTGATATCAGTACATGTGTACACCATACAGGCACAGTTCATTTACCATGCTGGAACTATCAATACTGTCTTCAAATGAGGTATTGCTTTGCACATTCAGATGCTTTCTTGCAAAGTTATTTACCAAAATATGAAAAAATCATAATTTCCATAACCTAATCTGAATAACATACAAACACCATTTAAAAAAAAACAAAACAGCTAATCATCCTTTGCACAGCAGGGCAGCAACAGACTTCCTTAAGGTACAGAGAAATCTGCTATGACAAGCACACATTCCCCACTCAACTTCTGCATCTGATATATTCATTTAACATCTGTACAATGTATTACTATTTGTACCTTGCAGAATTAAATATGGCATGTTATCAGACACTGGAAAACACAATTGCAGAATTAAGATGAGAAAAAACAAACAATCAGTTGTACAAGTCAAACTAGAACATAAACTCAGAAGCCAGTATACATACCCTATAAAGAATTGCAGTTAAATATAAAACATCCTTAAACTAGTCATAGCGAATATTGTTCCATTACAGCTGAACCTCTCACTTATCTGTTACCTGTATATTTTGTTGCAAAATCTCGTGGAATTTTAGGAACTGTAAAAATCCCTTTACATAACTGAAATGGCCCAGCAGGCACCTAACAAAAATGAATAACCCTAAGACTGTACACCAGAAGGGCTGAAGCCCTGTTACTTCTACTCCCCAGTTTGGTGCGAACTGCTGTTGAATTGTCTATTCAAATAAAGAGGCTCTCAATTTTCATCTCCAGGCCCATGAGGCCCATAACCCAGTACTGTGTAGAAGACAATACAGATGCTTTTCAGAAACTTTAATCTGGCGAAAACGGCACCAGAAAGAAATATGCCGACTGTCCACCCACATATACACAGAATACAGAAAATTTTGCTTTACTACAAAGCAAGATGATGAACACTGCTTTTCGAAAATCCTCAGCCAGTCGACAGTTCAATGTGCAGAACAGCATCATATACTTAAAAATGTCAGAAAACATCTCTCAGCACATATGCTTCAGCTCAATCGTTTGGAAATCTTTGGAAAGACACAGGTAAATGTAATCACATGTGATCAAAATAAATATATCATGTTTCTAATTGTTTACTAAAAATCATACAGTTAGCTTTCACAGTCTGATGGAATGCCTGAGCAAGAAGAAGTTCAATTTGCAGAGCCATGTGTTTATACCATAGATCCTTGTTTTAAGGAAATATGTGCAACTGGTCCATGACTGTGTACAGTCATCATTGACAGAACCATTACTTAATTTGGTCATTTGATTCTTTCACTTCTGAATGGCCTGCTGTTAGCATGCAATTATCCACATGCTATACCTATTCTTCAATGGTGTCTTATTTGCTGACAGTTTTCTTTGTGATACAGCATCCTGCAGTCTTCAGTATTTGTGTATTTGAGCCACATTTCTAATTCCAACCCCCTCCATTTTACAGATAAGTTTAACCTATCCAATATCTTTGAATCCCTCCTCCCAATAAATCCATTATAAATCTTTATGTTCCTGGCATGCCTCATAACTTAATTTCCCAATTAATAGTAGTTAAAATGTAATTAAAATTAGGGCTTCCTTACCCTTCTACCTCTAATAATCTTCAGTGACTAACTGTCCATCTCCGTCCCGATCACGAACAACAAAGAAATGAAGTAGCTAAGTCCAGAGGATTTAGGAATTCAAATCTCTTTTTTTGGATTTATTTAGCCTGAAAAAGCTGTTGGCAATGGTAGCACCACCACCGTAGACTAATAAAAAGTACTGTGCACTGCCTGTACTGATTGTTTCTTGCTCTCTTTTTTGGAAAGAGAGTGAGAACCAATCAGTAGCCATCCTGCCGCCCACGTCACGTACATGACTGCGGATGTGGCAGTCCGACCCCCTTTCACTTTACTGTGCGGTTAACCACACAGACTTCTGGGCATCAAACACTGATGCAGTACTCTCCATTCTAGACTGCTGTTACAACAGTCCTAGTCCAGATTTACAGAAACAAAAAAAACCCAAAAAAACCCGGAACTTGCCGAGCATGCACAGTTCAAGTTCTGGGACTTTGCGAGTCAGTTGGACTCGCTTAGAGCACTAAGTTTAACCAGCTAGTTTAATTTATATTTTTTATTTTACAAAATGAAATGTATGTTCTTTTCTTTTCTTCACACAGCTGGGGGGCTGCAGTCCTGCAGTCCGATGCCACAAGCCACCACTGGTATACAACAATAAGGAAATAATTCTATGTTGTGCAACTTATAAATAAAGGTATGGCATCTAGGTCCTAGGAAATCATCATTCCACTCTATTCAGCATTAATCAGATCTATCATTGAGTACAATGCCTTCTGTGGTATGTACCTAACCAGGTATATCTAACAACTGGAATACCCACAGAGGTTCCTCACTAAAACAATACAAGGCATAAGTAACATGTCCTGTGCAGACTGCCTCAAGACCCTATTCCTGTATTCTGTCTCATACAGGCTGTTGAGGGGACAGCTATGCTTGGCAAGCACAGCATTGAAAGACCTCACTCTAATGGACCTCCTGTGTATCCACAAAATAAACAGCACCAGAATTACCTGTTCTAAAGGACTACACCTTGTCTGTTATATAAATAGGACCTGCTGGAGAGGCAGCTATGCATCCCAGACCCTACTTCTTTGGAGCTGGCTCCTAATCCATGTGAAGCAGAGTTCTTCCTTAGCTCATTTCAAGTGTAACTTACAACTGAATGGGGAAGAGGAAATTCATCCCTATTTGGTACCCATGTCTCTTATCGACACTGGCAGCCTGTAAATGGTTCATCTCCCAGGTTCCGGTTTGTAAATGTTTCATCTCCCAGGCCCCTGCTTACACTTTTCAAGGATACCAGAACTTGTCAGAGATTTGGGATGCATGGCTAGGCTTAAAATGGCCTTTCTGGTCATTAGCCTAGTAAACACCTATGAACCTATTACTTAACTCCTTACTAACATACCCCATCATGTAGTTATGCAAGGAACTCAGAGACAAATGTGGGTTGGTTTGCATGGCTAGGCTTGTAAAGACCCTGGCGGTCATTAGCCTAGTATTAACCTATGAAACTATTACAGTAAGTCAGTGAACATGGACTTGAAAAGTGCAGAATGTGGTCCTGGACAACAAACAATGAAGATAAATTTAGGAAGTTGGTAGTGGTGAAGGACATGATGTAGCTAGGACATATAACATAGTAATGTCATGAGAATGTGTTTGAGAAATTAAATACAGAAATTATGGTCATATGTTCAAAATGCTGTAAGGGATAACTGCAACTCAATTGTCAGCAATCAGTGTGAATGGCTCCTGATCCAATGAAGAAGATCATGCTACAGGCTTGTAGAAACTAAGTGAGGGATAGAGGTGATAGGTGGTGAGTCTGCAAAAGGAGGTGTTGGAAGTATATGTAGGAGATGATGACAGACTTTCTTTATTTAGGAAAAGGAACAAACAAACGTGCTTGTATGCCATTTAGTTATTTCTAGTTGTAACTATTGTAGCGTGACCCATGTCCTGCAAAACATTAAGAATATTGAGTGGTACATGCCATGGGTGTATGAGCATTTACTTTAAATTATTACTGATGTACTTTATTTTGAAATTGATTTTATTCTGTTGGATCCACTTGGTCATTTCCTAAAGGTTTTTTGGATTTATTTTATAACTGCAGTTGTAGTCAAAAACGTTTGCGCTTTGGTCAGCAACATGTAAAGTACTGGGAGGGGTGGTGGACTGCAGTGTGTAAAAGGGATGATATTTATCTCTAAATGGATACTTTATTTAAAGCACAATAGTCATCAGCACTTAACCATGATGAAATTAACCTGGTGATGGATAACTGGAAGTTTGGAGCAGGGATAATCAGATTCATAATGCTGAGAAATGTAACTGTTACATGCAGGCAAATCAAAGTATTGTTTACATATGGTTGCAAATAAGTGCCCATGTGCACACACACACACATATATATATATATATATATATATATATATATATATATATATATATATACACACACACACACACACACACACACACACACACACACACACACACACACACACACATGTACACCCACCCACACTTTTGTACATATGCATGTATTCACAGGCACACACACTCACACACACATACATACACACATGCACATACACACATATTCATAGGTTTAGTAGTAGATACTCAGCAATCAGTTGTCAAATCATTAGCAGACTGACACCAAATTGCCTCATGGAAGGTTATACAAGATAGGCCTAGACAGAACTTACTACACACAGATTGATGTTTAGGTTCACTGGTTTGCCAGAGATGTCTGTTGTGGTGTGGTCAATGTATGCTGGGTGCACTGCGTAACCATCATCATCTGTGTAAGCTACCCTTTCAAAGAAGTTTACAAGGTTAAGAAGAGATGACCTAAAGAAGATACCAGTTTCTGCAGAAGTTGTCTCCTCTTTAAATAATAAAATGGCAGATTCATCTCTATAAATAATACATAGTCAAATGTTTATATTAACAAATTACATAAAGCTATATTATCCAAACTAAATCCAAATTTCTCACTAAATACAACATAAATATATAAGCATAACTAGGATAAGCATTACTAGGGACCACACTGGACCTTATAGAAGCACTTCGTCCCCATAATTAAAGAATTTGGGTAAAAAATGAATTTCCTTTACAAAGACACTATGAGTTTTAGGCCGTTTCAGTCAAACCCCACTTATTTTACCTTTCATAAAGAGAGTTATTCTCAGGACAAATCCATAATGCCCATACAGATTAACATGTCCGATTCAATGTCTGGTCCAACCTACCAAGTATTTATGATGTTCCAAATTCATTTGTTCACAGGTTCATTGGTTCATAGGTAGGTACTAGGCTATTGGCTCTAGTGCCTATATAAGACTAGCCAGAAAGGTACCTTGGCTTTCGCTACCCAAGAAAATTATTTTTCTGTGCCCCTGTCAAGCAGAGCCACAGAGGTGATCCCTGGGGTGAATTTCCTATTTCCCATCCAATCATCAAGATTTTTCTTGAAGAGTGCTAATGAGGAGCTTTGTTTGATATAGATAGGTAGTTTGTTCCAGTGTATGGGAAGTCTCTGCGACAGGAATCAATGATGTTCTGTTTATCGTGGTGACAAGGTTTAGGTCCCTAGAGCGTGTAGCTTGGAAGGATTGGGATTTCTTCAAGTGGAGCATGTCCAACAGCTCTGGGTTTGACATAGCTTTGTATGTTAGGCAGTGATGGCCACTGAGTAGGCGACATGTGACAGAGTAAAGCTGGAGTTTTTTGAGATGGTCTGCGTAGGGTATCTGTTTGAGGCCAGTAATCCTCTTTGTGCGGTATTTCTGTGGCCTTTCCAGTTGTTGTAGATGTCTTGTGAGGTACATACCAAAAGGGGCGTTGTACTCTATAATGGGTCTTATGAGTGATGAGTAGAGGGGAACAATGACCTCTTTTTTCCTGGATGAGAATCCTTTTGTGATGAGGTGTGTCACGTAGAAGGATTTCCTAACTATTGTGGCGATGTGGTTATCAAAGGAGAGACTACTGTCCACCTGTGTCCCAAGGTCTCTTATCACACTTTCAGTGTTAAGTAGAATACCACCTATGTGGTAGCTCATGGGTACAGAGTTTTTACCCAATGGGGATGACGATGCTCTTTTTGGCATTGAGCTTGAGGCCATGGCTTTGACACCAGGCATCTGTCTCAGTGAGGTCCTTTTGTAGGAAGTCCACATCATTAGGAGTTTCGATTATGGCTCCTAGTTTGCAGTCATCTGTGAACTTTGTTAGCCAAAGAACTTCTGTGTTAGCCTGTACTTCAGAAAAGTAGATACCAAACAGGATAGGACCCAGGACTGAACCCTGTGGTTCTCCACTTGTCAATGGTCTGAAGTCGGACTTGGAGTCTGCTACTTTCACAGTGTGGGTTCTGTCAGTGAGCCAGTTGGCAACCCATCTTGTGACATAGGGATTTATACCTAGTTTAGAGAGTTTATCTATAATTCCAGAGTGGGGGGATGGTGTCAAAATCCTTGGCAAGATCTAGATTGGCTGTGTGAACCACCTTACCCTCATCTATGGCTTTGCTGACTGCCTCAGAGAAGTCTATCAGGTTTAGGAGACATGATCTGCCTTTTACAAACCTGAACTGGGTGGGATCCAGAGTTTGGAGATTACCAATGTCTTTGTTTATAAGTTCCATGATGATACGTTCCATGTCCTTGCAGACCAGGCTCTTTAGGCTAATGGGGCAGTAGTTCCCAGGGTCTGTGGTGGCTCCCCCTTTGTAGAGTGGGGTAACCATCACTGTACACCCTTCAGTGGGCACCAAGCCTGAGGTGACGCTATGATTGAACATGGTGCTTAGGTGGGGTGCCAGTTCCTTCTGTAGTTTGTGCAGAACGCAGCCTGGGATGTTGTCAGGTCCCATGGATGCTGTGTTCTTGACTTTGGAGAATGTGGTTTTTACCTGTGCAGTCATGATTGCAGGAACTTTGCATTCTTCTGGTATAGAGATGGGCCCTTTAGGGGGTGAGAGGGGGGTTAGTACTGAACCTGTCTGCCAGGATGTTGGCAATATCAGTTGGTTCTGTATATTTAGTGCCATTGTGCTGTAACTCAGAGCAGATCTGAGTGTTGCCATTGAGATTCTTGACATAGCTATAGAATGCTTTGTGGCTGTCTTTAGAATCAGTAGTGATTTTGTTTTTGTAACTAGCTTTGGAGGATTTTATGAGGGATCTCAGCTTCTTACTGAGGCTGACCAGGGAGTTCCTCCAGTCATGGGATTTTACTCTTTTTTGTAACAGTTTCTTTCTTCTGTTGTAGAGTTTTTTTATGGCAGGGGACCACCAGATTGGCTTCCTTTCTTTGGAGGATAGAATCTTGGTTCTGTTAGGGTAGCACACTCCATGCACTCGTGTAATTGCTTATAAAGTGCATTTGTGCTGGATTCAGCAGTTGTACCTCTATTGTCTGTCTGCATGGGTGTCGTGAAGTTTGCCACTTCTGTCTTAAGAAGTGTGAAGTTGGCTTTGGAGAAATTTTTTACGGTGCTTTCCCTAATGGGAGGTGGGGGCAGGATGTGGATGTCTAGGGTGATTAGCTTGTGGTCAGATCTGACCAACGAAGAATTGACCTCTGGTGTGGAACACCAGTCAGCCATGTTGGTATTGACAGTTCTAGGATATTACTGCCTCTGGTGGGGGTGTGGATACATTGATCCAAGGCGTTGGAGTTTATGAATTCCAGAAAACATTGAGCAAAAGAGTTGGTACATGAGTAGTTTTCCCAGTTAATGGTGGGGTAGCTGAAATCGCCCATTATTAGGGTGTTGGGTTGTACCCTAATATATTCTAGTGTATCAAAAAATGAGGAGTGGGAATTCTAGGGCATGGTGGGGGATCTGTAGCAAGTTACAATTTGGATTGCGGTCTTTCCCAGAGTTAGTTGCACTTGGATAATCTCGGATGCATTATGCTGAGCAACTAGCCTGGAGGTGTGGATATCCTTAATGAATATGGACACACCTCCACCTTTAGTGTTTCGGTCCAGGTCAGGTGGCCGAAAGTTGTGGTATGAATTATAGCCTGGTAATGAGGGGGTGCTCTCTGGAGCCTTGAACCAGGTCTCTGTCACTGCACAGATGTCGATGTTCTTCATTTTAAGGAGTACCTCGAGTGAATGCATTTTGAGGTTTAGACTTCAAGTATTGAGTAGCATTACCCTCAGATTTTGCTTGCTTGTACCTGTTACTGCGATGAATTTGTCATTTGAGCCTTGCCTAAAAAAGCCACTATATGGAGTGGCAAGAGCCTTAGCCAGTATCCGGAATCCCAAGGGCGACAGGTGCAAGCCATCTCTGGCAGAGCATCGTGGTCTGTCGGTCATATCATCCCAGGAAGACAGATACTGGATCCCCTTAGAATGACACCAGAAGCTTAGCCGATTGTTGAAGTCAATCATCTTTTCCTTGTACTGTGGTATCATTCTGGGTGATGGCAGGATGCTACTCAGGGCTAGGGTCATACCTGCCTGGGCTACAAGGATGGATGCATATAACTGACGTACATCCAAATCCCTAGCAAACTGCAACTGGTTTAATGCCTCTAATAACTGATGTTATTGGCAATGTTTTAATGTCCTTTTTTAATAAGCTAAGAAAAAATTCTAAATATACTGTAAGTGGTTCAGTGATTCTTCCCCTATCCGAAAGGAGGGCCCTGATAGGTTGATTTAGTAATCTTTTATGTATTTTGGGCAGATGATACACAATTTGTGTAAATGGACTTTCTGCCATAAAAAAATTAATATGGATCTGTAATGAAACCCTTCATCAAATATCCACACAGCAAGTCCTTTAACTAATTCTTATATTTTCTACTTGGATTAGTACTCATCTTTTAAATGTTTTATCCAGTATGTGCCATCGCCTTTATTAGATGTATGAATGTTAATGCTTTAAATTTATCTGCTAAAATAATCATTTCTCATCTGACAACACATGTACTTATACAACCATACTTCAATTCTGCCTATAGTTTGTCAGAAATCAATTCTACATGTTTGTTCAGTGATGACATAAAAGCTGACAAATATTTCAAAAATGAGCTCAAGTTTTATTTAGGTTTAGTTTTAAAAAAATAACTGAATCTTTTCTAAGTTACAGAAAATCCTAAATATCTTGGTCCACATTGTGGTTGGAACAAAACTAAGGCACCCTTTTTCTAAAAGAGAAATTTCTGCATTTGTCAGATTACAGCTAGATAAATTGATAATATCACCATTTGTTTACATATAAGCAAAAGAAAAGTAGTATATTTGTAAGCAGATGACCTACTGGTAAACAGTAGGACTGCCTGATGCAGTCATTAAAACTGCTTGGATGATAAAACTTCTGGCTCCTAGGCATCCTAAGACCCTTCCCTTTCCATCAAGCATCTCTCTCCCCCACTCACAAGTTCTTCAGTAAAAAGGATTAATGGGAATAGAAAGCAGACCTCATTTTGGGGATGGAAGGAATGAAAGTTCCTAGAGATGGACTTGCTTCTTGTGCTAAGTGCATAGCTTGCTTGTTTGGTAAGAACAGGCCCATTTTTGGTACCCAACAGGACAAGAGTCCTTAATAAATCATGCATGCCCACAAACATGAAAGTATTCTCCAGATGATAGCAACCCTGAAGTTAGATCCTGGTCTGGTATTATGTCCAGTTAAGTCTAACAAACATACTTTCAGATAACCATGTGGCTACTGTATAAATACAAGCTTTGGTTGTGCTGCACCAGAAGGCTGCAGATGTGGCTACAGCTCTAGTAGTTAAGCCTAAGACATTGTTAGCTGGGGTTGCCATATCCAGTAGAACTCATTGCAGCTAGTTAGCTTCTTATGAGTGACCATGAGCATTTCCATACCAGTCTCAGGATGACAAAGTGCTGACTATCTTTGCACCTGGACTTTGTTCTGTCCACATGAAATCTAAGCTGCCAGAGGAGATCAATACAACACAGTAGATCACTGTCAATATTAGAGTATGCTGGACAAAACATTTTAAGATTGAGTGAATGATTCGGGTTTGCCTTTGAAGCTACAATGGGCATAAATATAGGATTTGTCCTGAGAATAACTCTTTGTATGAAAGGTAAAATTAGTGGGGTGTTTTTGCTAAAGGAAGTTTTCCAAGGCACAGTTTAGATCTGCTGAAGCTACTGCTTCAATAGTGGCAGTATTGTGAAGTATAAGTCCAGTGGTGGGGCAGTAACTTACCTGAGAGGTGTAAGACAAAAGGTTGTCTTTAGGAAGGCTTTGTAGATGTTAGGGAAAGTGAAAGAAGACTGAAACTAAATACTGGAAATTGCTGTGAGGTGCACTTTAATGGAACAATAACTTTGACCAGCATAAACAACACTGACCAGTATGAAAGTACTACTGGAACAGAGGTGGAAATGATAATACACCTTTATCTTCAGACCATGATGTGAAATGCAGCCCTTTGTATTGGTAAATGATTTTCAGCAGACTGAGGATATCAGAAGGATGACCACTTTCTGTGAAAATTTTGAATCAACAACTAGAGTGGAGTTGAAGAAACCAGGCAGTTAGCTTTATGGAATGTAAGTCTGGATGGGTATATTGGATGAGTGAGACAGGAGCACCTTGAATGGCCTGAGGCAGAGTAATCTATCCAAACAGGGGAAAGAAGGAGAGAACCACGTTTGTCTGGGACAATAAAGTGTTATGAGAATCACCTTGTCCTGCTGGTTTCTGGATGAGTCTAATGATCATAGGAAATGGAGAAAAGCATAGTGGTGACTATTTGACCAATGCTGCATAAAGTCATCCTTTGTTTGGCCTTTGGTGAGGAAGGGTATAGGGGGAGAAGTAATGTAAACATTTTGCATTTTATGAAGAAGCAAAGGGATTACAGGCATCTGCCCTCTAACATACAGACATTTTTTCTTGGTAACACTGGTATGAAGGATTACTCTTGAGGGAGGGGCAGGCATCAGCTCAGTCAGTTTGATGAAGTGTTGGCTTCCCCTGGAATGTATGCTGTTGTCAGGGAACAATCTATTGTCCACGTCCACAGTATCATGGTCCAAGAAGACTTATCTACAAAACTAATCTAAACATTAGTCTCATAGTTTTGTAGACAAGCATTTTGTGGTGTGGTAATTCTGTTCTGTGCTCACAGTGCACAACAATTACATTTTATAGCTGTTTTTGCAGATGTTTCTGCAGGTACATTCTAGTTTCACTTAACCATTTTTAATTGATGAAAATAGTAGCTGGCTATTTGGCAGGCTACTCAATCCCCCTTACTCCCATTAGCAAGCTGCTCAGAAAATGGAACACTGAGCATGGAAGGACTGCTCTATGTTAGCAGCATTATGCAGTTTGCCAAAATTTGTTACACTCCCCTCCAGTCCGACACCTCTTTCTGCATCACCAACTGAATGTGAGCATTAGCTTAGAGCTCAGCAACAGTTCTGAGTTCTACTTTTCACTTTGTGAATTCCACCCAGTATGTATTGAAAAGGGTTGAGCAAGTCTCAGTGTTTCCCTTATGATGAATTCTTTCATTTTCTATGTCAGACTGTGTGACCCTCATGGATCTCTTCTTGCCCTTTATGTGTACTTGGATGCTAGTGATGACAACATTAATATATGCATTGGGGACAAAACTGTATAGTGTGAAATATCAAGGATAAATGATTTTTGGAAAGGATGGGTCTAGTTAATACTATCAAGATAATATTAACATACATTTTATTTTAGGTCAAAAATCATCAAATGATATTTTTTTCATTTCTGGGGGTGCACTTTTTCAGATATAAGGATTTTGGATATGTCATACAAAATAGAGATAGTTAATTCTGGAGAAAGCTGTACTTTAAAAAATAAGAATAAAAATTAAATGTAAGAGGTGTTCTAGAGGACTAGTGGTAGATGGCTCCTAGGTTCCAAGGTTTTTACTAAGTTTTTACTAAGTGTACAGCCAAAGGAGACCATCAAGTAGTTCAGCCACATCTTCCAATACCATGGGAGGCTAACGATGTCCACATTAAGTAGACATTCTTCACATATACTCAGTGTAAATTTTTGATCACTCATCTATCTAGTCAACCAGACTGATTTTAAAGGTTGTTAGGGAAGTAGTCTGCATAATAGGTAAAGACAGCCTGTTCCAGAGACAGTGTATATGTTGGGTTAGATATCTGCCATATCATTTGATGTTGCTGATGTGGTAGTACAGGTATAGGTCTCCACAAGTGGTGTTTGTTTATCACTGGTTCTGTTTAGGTGAATGAGTTCACAGAGAGTATACATATAAAATATATTGCTGGTATGCAGAATAGCCAGTGGAGTTTATTATTTTTTGTCCAATTTTCTAAAATAGTACAAGGTGTTATAGACATCACATAGCAGATGTGAACATATATATAAGTAAAAGGGAATTTTCCCTTACCGCACCATAGTACGACCGGAACAAGTATACTTGCGCGAAAGTTCAGCTTCGATGAACAGCACTTTCACGCAAGTATGCTCACCAATTTGGGATTTGGTGAAAGATGCAGTCGAGCATCTGTATGAATCCCATATATATATATATATATATATATATATATATATATATATATATATATATATGTGCATGCTTTAGGGGTGTGGGGGCTTGCTGTCATATTGGGGAAGTGTTGCTTGTGTTTTGCGACCTTGAAGATGCTGCTGTTTGACTTGTGAACTATCAATATTTTAGATGCTTTTAGTATGAAAAAATCACTTGCTAATTAAATGAAATGCAATTATAAAGAAATTCTTTCCTACCTAATTCTCCAAACATATAAGCATTAAGTCTATGCAGAAATCAAAATCAAACATTGCAACACATAATATTTCATCTTTAACAAAAAGGCATTGATTCTAATATACAAGGTTACTAAAAAAAACAAGCAAGCATGTTTTAATACTTGATGACTCCATAGTGAGATACAGATTCCTCACTCACTAGGTAGGACAAAGAAAGGGTGATAGCGAGTTGTCTTTTATGCACCAAGACCTCAGATATCTCAAGGGTCCTTAGAACCCTTGCAACAAAAAATATAACTATGATGTAGTAGTTGTGTATGTGGGGGGTGAATTAGTTTTGGCAAAAATCCCTGAGAAAGAGAGAGAGAGAGAGATGCAGACAGACATGGAGCTCACTCTACATGTCACAAATGCTGGCAACACCTTGATATGGAATGGAATCCTCCCTTCTCCATGAATGGCTAAATAATTGGTGCCATTCCAGAGGGGTGCAATATGTGTCAGCATGGAGAAACATGCTTGACAGTCCTATTTGCTTTGCAAGGAATGGTGGGCATCTCTCATTCAAAAGCTTGCATGTACCGGCTAAATCTCTTGCTTCTCCATAGTGCTTTTCTAGGCAAAGTTTAGTTAATAAACATACTGACATAGAAACCATATTTATATCAAAACAGGATCAAATTAAGATGGCGCTACTCAATGCCACAAGTCTAAACAACAAGCCGCCTGATGCTGTGGCAGTCCTGCATTTGAAAGGCATCCATATACGTGCAATCACTGAAACATACTTTAATTGCCAGAAAGCACTCGCGCAATACCTGGTTTACTGTCTGCCATGCCTTCACAAACAAGGGCAACTACAGTGGTGTGTCCATTTTTGTCAGAGACCATATCACCTCTAAACAGATTTGTGGGGACCCACTGTGTTAATTACCGAACTCCAATCACACTAAACAAAATAATTACCAGTTTTTTGCCTACTAAAGGACACCATACATGACCTCAAATTCCATGCTAGGTTGCTAAACGTCAGGGATGAATTCCCCATAAATAAGACCTCCATCATTCTGGGGGACTTTACCTACCCATCAGCTGATTGGAGAACTCACACCTCCAATATAGGATATGCGCAGAAATTTGTAGGTGTAATAAATAAAAACTCAGTGTTCCAGATTGCTTCTAGCACAACTAGAGGACAAAATATTCTTGTCCTGGAATTTACAAATGTAGTATCATCATGCACAATTTCACTAGTAACTCCTTATCCAATTAAGTCATAATATAAGCTACTAACTTTTCCCAGAAACTGTCTAAATTCCCATTAAACCAATACAGCAAAATTCAAATAAGTCATGTGCATAAATTTCCTCAAATTCTATAATGAAGTCTTAAAATTCACTTACATCAACATCAACCCAAACATTGCCTCAGCAGCTAGAGTCACAGAAGAATTTTACTCTCACATAAATAAATGTGTATAATTGTCAGTCCCATCAAGGTCCAAATATAATGGGAAATTTTAAAGCATAGCACCCTGGTGGTACACTGAAATAAATAAAATGTACAATAAAAAGAAAAAAAATCATTTGAGTTTACAACAGTATTTGACTAAGAGTTAAAAAAGGCTATTACCTCTACTAAAGCAATCTATGAACTCAGTTTGGCATTTGAAGCAAAGGACAATCACAAATCCTTCTTTAGTTATATAAGGAAACTAAGAAACAGCACTCCATAATGTACAGAACTTATGCTAAATGGCAAAAACCTAGTTGGACACAGTGGACATTGCCAATACGCTATCACATAAATTTAGTACAAATTTCACTTCTAAGATGACTATCTAAAGCCTTGTGATATCTGCAACTCTCAAACCCTTCATCATCACTAAAGAACATGTATTAAAAGTGCTATCCAGGACTAACAATATTTCTTCTACGGGAACAAATAATATACTGGGCTGTTTGATAAACAGTACTAAACATGCCTCAGTGGAACCTCTACATGTTATTTAACCTGAGTCTGGCTACAGGCTCAGTCCTAGGAGTGTGGCGTACAGCACTAGGGATGTCACTCGATAAAGGTGCCCCCACTACTGATCCTGGCAACTATAGGTCAACTAGCCTGATGAGTTTCAACTGCAAAGCCATGGAATGAATTATAACGGATTTGATTAAAGTCAGTGGAGATTGAAGAAAACCACAGTTTATACTTCTGCAGAGGAGGACAGGGCTGCTTGGAGGTACATCTCTTGCAGAAGTGAGAGAGGTGGCTTCTGCAGTGAGATGATTGTACAATTTCCCCCAGACCTTGTGTGTTAGGCTTTAGGGCCTTCAATCAAAAATTCCAAACCACTCTTGATAGCTGCCAGTCGATTCAGAATAGGTAACTCCATTTCCTAGTAGAAGAACTCACAGACCTCACTTATGATTCCACTAGTTATGCACCATGTGTACTCTAAGCATTTTACTTATTTTTAGAAACTAAGAATATGAACCAGCTGTGATAATGCAATATAAACAATTTGTGTAATCTTACCATGGCTTCAATATTTTTGCTTTTGTAAACATGTTTAGTGTCTTCTGCAACAAATGGACATGCTTCATCCACTTTAGTCAACAAAACCAGTTGCGATATAGCTATGCAAAATAAGCATAATCCAATTAATAGTTAGTTATAATTGCAGGAAACACATTACTTAAACATAACAGTCTACAGTTAAACTAACAGTTTGCACATTTATGAAGTTTAGGCTTATTTTTCAATCTTCAGAATAAATCTGCATGATTTTCAGGTTTATAGATAAGAAGAAAAATTCAAATGATGGCATTTTCCTATAAAATACTACAAAGGTGAGCAAAAGGTAAAAATAAGTACAATAATATTGTCCAAAGCAGAGGACAAGCTACACTATCAACACAGTATGGAGAAAGAAAAAAAATGGGTTATCAATTTTACTGCTATTAAATGTGCAGGAACTGTTTTTACAGAAAAAAATAATAAGCTTCCAGAGATAATGACTTCTCCAAATTAAGCATAACCCTAACTCACTTAACCCGCCCCTAACCCTAACGTACAAACAATCGCACACTTACCTGAACCCACCCCATAACTTTCCACCACAGCGCTAAGAATAGCGAAGCCACAGAAACGGCCAACCAAATTCTTTCCTGAGGAAAGAATTCACTTCTGCAGCTTCGCTATTCTTAGCGTTCGCTGAATAGTGCTTGATATCAGAACATTCAAAGTTTTAATACTTTGATGTTCTGATATAGACCTACTAACTAAGCTAACAAAAAAATTATTGTGATATAAAACTCTGAATGTTCACTGTATGGCTGACTGAGAGTACAAACACCTTCCTTAGTGACCACTGGTACAGGCTACAGGAATTCATTAACCACACCACTGAATCCTAATATGTAACGATCTCACCACTGACAACCAATAGATGTGACACCCCACCACTGGCCCATTAATAGAGGAGCCTCAATCCTCACCATTAGCACCAATGGGGGATGTACATTGGGAGTATGATAAGTTGCACACACAGTATTTCCAGATGCAGCTCTCTGCATCAAGTGCAATTTCCCTTAGGAGCACACAGAGACCACAGTGAGTCTGGAGCTGGTTTCTCCTTCTTTCTCCAGATCCACAAACAAGAGTCCTCCCTGGCACAGCTATAGAGATGAGATCTCAGCTGAGTGGCCAAGCTGAGACCTACAGCAACCTCTCTGTCCCACCAGTGCTTCGTGTCCCTGCTCAAGTAGCTGACACACACACACTCTTTGAGGTTTGATTTACACACACACACACACACACACACACACACACACACACACACACACACACACACACACACACACACACACCCTAGGAAAGGCTGACACAGGTTTACTAGCTATGCCCTCTTTTGCTCAGACTATAAGGTGGTTATCACTGACACCAGCCACATCCTTATCAGCTATTTTAAGACCCTTAACAAAAGATGTCCAATCTTACTGTGTAATGTTACTGTTAATACAAGTGGTAGTTTGACCAAGAGCAGGGCTATTAGGAGTGGCCTACACAGTGTCACCAAATAAATATGCAAGTACTCTCAGAACTTAAATATGTCTCACAAATATCAGCCACAATGAAAGGTTTAAATATATTTAATAATAAATAATAAAAGAACAAGAAAATACTTGGTATATAATCACAGTTACATCAGAGTTCAAAATCACAGGAAATACTTAAATAATAAATAAAGAAAACATCTAAACTATACTTCACTATATTCCTGTCTGAATCTAAGAAAATTACTATACCCTAGTTAACTTACTTACAGAACAAGCAAGGCAGACGTTGTGAATGGGTCTTCCAGCTGATGCTGCCAGGTCAAAGACAAATACAGAATACTCAGTCTCTCTCAGAGTGTTCTTAAACTAATATCTCAAATATTACTGCTGGGATAGTTTGCAGCATGATATCATTTCTTGTCATCTGACTCTATCTCAGGTGAAAAATGACCATTGATGAAGTTGGAAGCATTTAGCATCTTCCTGTGAAAACACATAAAGAAGGACTTTTCTAAGATCTAAGGCAAATCCTGGAAGTCATAAAACAATAAACACTTCCAAAACAATACAAAAAACGCCTAGTTCTAGACATTGTGTCTGTTACTGCACTGAAAGATATGGCCCAGCAATGAAGTAATTTAATTTCAACTATATTTCTGAAGTTTTGCAAGTTAACCTCCAGGGTTCCAGTTTCCCTGTTAAAATATATACATTTAAACAGTTACAATAGTGCATATACAGTTCTGTTCTTTTCCAGTAGGGTACACTGTGGATACATATTTAAGCTCAGTACTGTACAAACCCTGTTCAACACACACTTCTGTACCAGCAGTTTGATATACACATAACATACGGTTCTAATATATTTGTAACACAGCATATGAATCATGTTAATATTCACAAATGACATATAATTATTTACTAAATTCCAGCTAGCTGGGCTGGCAGCATCTCGTTTCGTAATACCCCTCACCCCCACTTAAAATATGATTGCTTCTAATTCTCTCTCTCTCTCTCTGCATTTTTGATTTAGTAAATGGTCCCTTAAATCAACACTTTTTGTGTGCTGTATGCCTAGCATTATTTAATTTTCAATCTCCCATCCAGCAAACTTTAAAGTTCTCTCTTTATTTATTTTTCTGTAACTATAGGTTATTGGCATACCTCTTCAAGCCTTTTTTCTTTTTTGTCTAGCCTCAACTTGGACTTTTAGATTGTATTTTTCTCTTGCTGTGAACAGAATCACAGCTCAAACATAGTGCAGACTAAGAAAACTCTGGAACAAACCAAACCATCCAAAAGCAAGGTAAAGCAGCTCCATGGCAACAGCTTGTCACAGGTCCAATTTTTTATTAAATGCAAACGTAAAACAATTGTAATATAAGTCCTTTCATCTGCCTCTGCAGACATCATCAGATACAAATCACGACTCATCTTCCTTTTTAGATAGCTGTTGCCATAGTCACTCATTTTTGCCCAGTAACCTCTCTTGCACTTCATCTCCAATGATGCATTGCAGGTTTAAATGCAAACTTAGCTTTCCTTGGCATCTTTGAAATGCCCTGGTAGCAGTGGATACCCTTGCGATTCACCGGTGATGTGCATGTGTGTGTCTTACATTGGTAATTTGTGCTCACTTATGAGCTTATATGTTTCTGTATCATACTGTAACATTGATTTTAAACCAAACCTTCCTTACTGGAATGTTTAGCAGTAAACTTTCTTCTATATATTGCAATTCAAGCAGCCATGTTTCAATGCCAATTTTTGCTAATTTCTGCCTAATACAGTACTTGTACAAGTGTTTTAGATGGTTCTATAGGATATACTGATTAACCCAGTAGTCTGTTATTTTTTTTTCCTTACCAGCTATATACACAGAAGATTTTTAATGGAATTTATATTTTTTCAAAGCAGTATCCTGTGTTTCATTTTTCTGATGTATACTACTGTGACTTATCTATGAAAGCATCATTGTTCTTGCGCTTCCAGTATACAATGCTGTACAGTGAGCCTAGGTTGTCATCTTCTGGAATTTTCTCTTGGTAGATATGGAATGTTTCTGCTCTGACCCTGCACTCAAATCTGCTTTACTGTAATATATTGCTTCTCTGCTGACACTGACTTTTCTTATGCTGCATCTTAATTACTCTGTTTACTCAGATTTATTTGTTTAAGTTTTAATGCTGTGCTTGTTAAGGCATGAAGTACACGCCTGTCTCTTTTCTTTTCAACTGCATCTATTCCACTCCAACTACACTACACTTTGTCCCTTCCCTATCCTTCTTTAAATGTGCTTGCTAAGTCTTGAAGTACACTTCTGCCTATTTACTGCTCAATCTGTCTCTTCCCCTCCATCTGCACTTCACTTTCTCCTTTTCCTCATTTCACATTCACCTGACACTCACTCTTTTACTATGCTCCCCACTGCTGCTTTTTCTTTTTTAAATCTCCTTGTCTTCTTCCATATATTACATGCTTTTTCATTTATTATCTTGCTTTTACTGTACTGTCTTAACCTAGCTTCTCTGTCTCTCTTCATAGGTATTAAGCCAACACTTTTGCCAGCTGTATGCCTAGCATTACCTAGTTTTCACTCCCCTAGTTTTCACTCCCCTCCCCAGAAAATTTTAAAGTTTTCTCTTTACTTATTTTTCTGTAACTAAAGGTTATAAGGATACATCTTCAAGCTTTTTTTTCTTTTTTCTCTAGTCTAAGGTTGGTCTTTTAGATTGTATTTTTCTCTTGCTGCGAACAGAATCATGGCTTATCATCCTACTTAGTTAGCTGTTGCCATAGGCACTCATTTTTTCCCAATAACCTCTCTTGCACATCCCCATCTCCTTTGGTGCATTGTGGGTTTAAGTGCAACCATAGCATTCCGCACCATCATTGAAACCCCTAGGCAGCAGTAGATACTCTTACAATTCACTGGTGTCGGGTGTATATGTGTATGTGTGTGTGTGTGTGTGTGTGTGTGTGTGTGTGTGTGTGTGTGTGTGTGTGTATATATATATATATATATATATATATATATATATATATATATATATGAATTACATTGGTAATTTGTGCTCACTTATGAGCTTGTATATATCTGTGTTGTACTGTAACTTTGATTTTGAACCAAACCTTCCTAACTGGAGTGTTTGCAGTATATTGTCTTGTATATACTGCAATTCAAGAAGCCATATTTGAATGCCAACTCTGCTAATTTATGCCTAATACAATAGTTGCACAAGTGTTTTAGATGTTTCTATAAGATATATGAGCTTGCTTAACCCAGTAGTCTATTTCTCCTTACCAACTACATACACAGAATATTTTTAGGGAAATGTGTATTTTTTCAAAGCAGTATCTTGTTTGTCTTTTTTTATGTATACTACTGTGACATATCTGTGAAAGCATCATTGTTCTAGTGCTTCCAATATGTATAACACTGTACTGTGAAGCCTAGGTTGTTATCTTAACCCATAACCCACTGATTCCTCCATCTACTTATTTTATAGGTTTATTTTTTTGATTATTTCCTTAAACATCTACAGCACATCACTGGGACTTCCCAGTTTCCACTCACACCTACAGTCCTAACCTAACTTCTTTGTCCCTCTTCATAGTTATTAAGACAGTACTGAAAAATAACCAAAACTTTAAACATTTTACTTTACTCTGTGAAGAAGTAGCAGCTGTCCAGAATCACCTTTGCTGGACTTCAGCATAACCCACTGATTTCTTCCTGTACTTATTTGTATGTTTTCTATAGCTTTATTTATTTATTTTTTTTGGTTATTTCCTTAAACATCCACATCACATCACTGGAACTTTCCTGTTCCCCCACCCCCACTTAATATGTGACTGTCTGTATTCCTTTGCTTTCTGCATTTTTGTTTTAGTAAAAGGTCCCTTAATCCAAAACTTTTAGTGTGCTATATGTCTAGCATTATTTACTTTTCAACCCCTGCCCAGCAAACTTTAAAGTTCTCTATTTACATATATTTCTGTAACTATAGGCTATGGCATACCTCTTCAAGCTTTTTTCTTTGTTTTTCTAACCTCAGCTTGGTCTTTCAAATAGTATTTTTCTCTTGCTGCAAACAAAATCATCCTGCTCCATTTGCCCTCACTCTGCTTGGGCTCAATCTGGTCCCCTACCCTACCCCCATTCCCAACCTCCCCTTATATCATTTAATTAACAGCTAACCCCCCTTTCACCACTCCCTCTCCTTTCCCACCCCCTCCGATTCTTCACCCTCTTCTCAGCGCATCCCTTATCCAATCACACACATTAAATTATAATTTCCTATTTCCTATTACTCCCACCTTTCCACTTCTTACCACACCCTCTAAACCTATTACACCCTATCTTACTCTTACCATATTCATTCTTTTCCCCTGCTCTGCTATTATAGTTTCTACACTTTAACCATGTGATTATCCTTAACACTCCCCCTTCCTTCTCTACCTTTTCTTTTTCTTTTAGCCACTTCACCCTCCTCCCTTCTTGTGTTTAGAAAAATCTTCTGACTACTCAGCTTTACCTCCTCTAACATACTACTCTCTTGTCTTTATCTGAACTTGTACATTTACCTGACTACCTCCTTATTTAACCTTTTTGTTTACAGTTTAACTAAGGTAATCTCCCAAACTTATATAACAGGCTACCCTACTTTTCAACTCCCCTCTTCACTCTATCTCTTTCTGAATCATGCTTCTTTGTAGAATGATATTGGCCCTCCGCTCTATTGCCACTCTTAGTCTCTTGTACAACATCTCCTCCTTCTACACCCATTTAACTCCCATTCTTCATTCTCCAGCTTCTATCTACTCCAGAAACCCATCTCAAACCTCATAGTCATTTCCAACTACATCACCTGCTAATGGAATAAAACTTTTCCTTCATAAAATGAAACTCCTACACTACTCCACCACCACCCCCAAAAATAAAGTAAAACACTACCTCTATCCCTCTTCATCTCACAACTACTCACTCCCTCTCAGTAATCTTCTCTTATCAGGTGGCTTACATCCCAACCCTGGTCCTCACTGCACTCTCCATTCTTACACTAAGCCCACTAATCTAACTATATCACATATTCACACACCCAAAAACAATTAACTCTAGTCTCCATGAACATAAGAAGCTTACTCAAAGAAGTTAGTGAATTCCATGTCTGGATTGCTCAATACTCTCCTGACATCATCACACTCACTGAAACCTGGCTTAAACACCACATCCCTGAAAAATACTGCCTACCCCAGGCTATAACATCCTATGTCTGGACCAGACCAAGAAAAAGGGTGAGAGAGCTGCCATCATGTCTTCCAACCATCTGGCTGTAACTCCACTAGCTATGTCCACCCCTTACAATCTTCTGCACAATTACTACTTGTCGTTTGCAAAATCAAGAAAGATAATGAATTCACCATTACTGCTATCAACATACCCCCAGGAGATAACATTCCTATACCAGAGAACACTGTCTCATGGATTTTTCAATATTTACCTACTGAGACATTCATCTTGGGAGACGTAAACATCAACTGGCTGTCCTTCTCCTCTGTTAGTCCTAGTACACACAGTAATCTATATGGCTTCTCTACTAATCTCCACTCCTGCATAGACTTGCAAACCTACTAACTCTACTTCTATCCTAGACTGGATATGTCTCACAAATCCAGAAAAATATAACTCCCCTGAAACTCTTCCTGACTCTCTCAGTAATCATTGCCCTGTCAAGGTACTCAGATATTCTCCTTATCTGAACCATCCTCATGTTTACATTGAGTGTGGCAAACTCTCACATTTTCATTCAGATATCTTTAGCAACCATCTCTCAGCTATCAGATGGTCCTTTCTCAATCATTTCTCTCTTGATGATGGAGTACTTAAATTTAATTCTATATTTCTCAATATTCTTAATTCTCTTGCCTCCCTGTGCCCAGTTAGAGTCAAATCCCTTATATCTCCATAGCTTACTCAATCCACTCACACTCTAATGTTCAGAAGAGATAAACACTGGAGAATCTGGTGGAAAACAAAACTTCACATCCTCCTTCAACACTACAAGGAACTATGTAACCTAACAAAGAAATACATCACTTATAAGAAAAACTTCTACAACAATCTACCATCCACCATCTCATCAAACCCTAAGAAATTTTGGAACTCCATTAACCAAATTCTGCACCCTAATAACCTCACCTCCCCTAAACCTGGACAAAACAACACTCCTCAAAAAATATCATCAAATTTCAATATGAAGGT
Organism: Protopterus annectens; assembly: GCF_019279795.1. Taxonomy (NCBI): domain Eukaryota; kingdom Metazoa; phylum Chordata; order Ceratodontiformes; family Protopteridae; genus Protopterus; species Protopterus annectens. Next base: position 991,955,212 of record NC_056744.1, read on the forward strand.
TGAGCACTGGGCTGGCAACTCGACATCGTAAAAATTCACTGCCAATCAAAAACACACTGGTGATCCACTGGGGTGACCCCTAACCGGGAAAAGCCAAAAGACTTTTTTTTTACTTCATTGAAACCATCAATAAACTCTCACCCCAACCAAACTCCTGTACTTAAATCACCATGCCCAGACCCATCAACACCCCCCAATTCCTCTCCTGCCTTCTCACTGAAAATTGTATATTAAATCCTTACTCTGTAAGCTAAAATCCTGCTCTACCTCTATGGATAACGTACCTCCACTCATTCTCCAAATGGCTGCTAACTCACTAGCCCTTCCCCTCTCCATTCTCATTAATTGCTTACTTACTGAATTTAAAGCCCCCACCATTTGGAAAAAGTTTGACACCATACCCATTCACAATGGTGGCAACTGTTCTGACCTTGCCAGTTTTAGACACATTGCTATTCTTTCAACTTTCTCTAAAATCCTAGAGAATTGTGTCCATAAGCAAATCATTCCATACCTCCTACAAGAAAACCTACTCACCCCGACAAAACACGGCTTTCAGACTAAGCACAACACCTCCACTGCTATTATCTCTTTCATTAACACTATATCCCAAGCTAGGGATAACAACAAACTCATTTCCACCCTATTACTTCACCTTTCTAAAGCTTTCTACACTGTGTCCAGTCCTCTACTTACTAGACTCTCTGAACTTAATCTGTCCCCTTCTACCATCTCCTGGTTTGTCAGTTACCTCTCTGATAGGTTACAGTTGGTTAGATGGCTCTCTACTACATCTCTTGCCCTCCTTCTCAAAATGGGAGTACCCCAAGGGTCTATTCTAGGTCCTCTCCTGTTCAACATTTTTACTAATAAGTTATATACTTCCTATCTTCATTCATCCCTCATGCAATATGCTGATAACTCAACAGTCATTACCATAGCAGACTCCCACTCTGACCTTAATACGTTCACATGAAAATCTTTCCATTCATTTGAAAACTGGCTCAGTAAGAATCAGCTGATTCTTAACATAAAAAACAAAACTCCTGCTCTTCACCCCCAAATCCCAGAACCATCTTAAATCTACCTTCTCTAATCTTCACCCTTAATAATACACCCATCTCAGTCGAGTCTCACACCAAGCTTCTGGGGGGGGTTCATCACTGATGACCTAGTCAGATTTGATCTACACATCACCTATAACCTTAAAAATCTAAACAAAACAGACTTCTGTATTGGAACAAAA